>NW_019725843.1:459975-579180 GCF_002891405.2 Cryptotermes secundus
TTTTTTATTGCTAGTGGGGTGGGACTAAGTCCCTTGTACTGCGACCACTTCATAACGGACCATTCTTAATCTCGGAATTCGGTGGAGGTGAGTGCTCAGCTTCCCTCCCCGGCCGCTTTACTCCCCTGGAAAAGAGACCCGGTGCCCATTGGATAGGAGACGGGCTGTGTCCCAGATTCGGTCTGGACTACGTGGAATAGAGAAGAATGTCTTGTCTCTGCTGTGAATCGAACCTTGGCCGTCAAGCCGTCATTATACCGCGACTCATTCTATTGCGGTGATTACAAAACACAATCCTTCCATCAATTGATAGATTTTCACAAAGTTATTTTTCCTTTTGATAAATATTTTATGATCATTTTGGGGATCCTACCAGCACGATCTTTCACGTTTCTTCTCGTGGTTCTCTCGTAATTTCCTCTTCTGATGACACACATTTCCGCTGAGATCAGTTCTCTGTTCTCAGACTATGACTCATAGCGTAAGCTGAAGTCAGTTCAGAAGTCTCCTGAATGTTCATAACAAGCAGAGTTCCTTCTTGAGAGACCTGCTGTTCAGCTCCACGTGTCTGTCCGTTATTACCCTGACACAGCTACAAAATGGCAGCGAAATACTAACTGCACAATTTCTGTGAAATGCCTGTTGGTATGCAATGGTATACTATCTCAGACTGCTAACACCACTGCTAAGCCGTGGTCTCCTCTCCTATCCTAATTGGTGTCCCTTGCTGTAGGCCTCGGGATGGCAGTCTAGGTTGCCTCAACCGCCCTGGAAACCTATACTCACTTAAAGGGGCAATAGGGACTGGGGGAGGGGGGTGTTCGTGGTCGAGTTTTAGCTCCACATATTCCTGTCGGTAGCATATCGGGTTCTCCTGTGGCTGAGTTTCTAAGAAATAAACTTGTAACACTGGGGGATCCCCTGTTCCTTGCATGTATTTACACTGTCTGCATACTCATTTGGGTGTGAGCTAAGTTAAATGATTTCATACTTATGTAGCCTCAGGCCGGTACCTGTAAACATCTCTCTCGCCTACAGCAACAGGACATGGTGTCAATTATTTTGGTTGCAGAAGAGTGCGAAGAAGAAATGGTACAGTTCATATCCCTTTTTGTGAGGTTTCCTGTCTGCGGCGCGATACTTACGTCATCGGTAGGCTCTCGGGCACAGCCTACCCCAGCAACTGGTACAGTGTTTTGATATTCCACTGCCCATAGTCACCGCTGGAAGATCCTGCGAGTCAGCACTTCTTCATAACTTCAATAAACTGTGAAAATGACTACACCTGTCGCAACTGCTGGTTCAGCGTTTCCAAGCGAAACTTGCCAGACACTGGGCAAACCGCGTTTATTTACCAGCTTTCTTGGTTGCGACAGTTCGGCGGAGCCTTGGAGTCTCAAAGTTTCAAACCTCACTGCGTTAAGGCATCCAGTATCATGACACACACACATCTCTCTCTCTCTCTTTTGCTACGAATGATGCAAAGATGGCTGTTTTGCATATTCGTTAGGTTGTACCAGCGTTATAGCCAAATGGGCACTAGCATGGAAACCATACCAGCTGTTTTGAAGGCCGTTGACGGATCCTTGTACAGTAATTTTACCCCTGAAATTTGTAAGATAAAAATTACATACATCTCACGTGCTTCCGAAACTTAACGAACTTCAAAGAGCTGAGCCCTTGAGGAGCCACTAGTCTCTCAGCCACTCAAGAATTTACCAAAATTGTATGAAACCCGAAAGTTCATTACCGTTTTCGAAAGAGCCCTCCACTGGTCCCCATCCTGAACCAGATAAATCTAGCCCATATCACCCCCATCGTATATCTCTAAGATCCAGTTTAATATTATCATTCCACCTAATTATAAATATTTCTAGGGGTCTCTTTCCGAACAAAATCCTATATGCACTCCTCTTCTCCCCATGCGTTCTACAGTCCTTGCTCACCTCATCCTTCTTGACGAATTATTCTAATTATATTCGGCAAGGAACATAAGTTATGATGTTGCTTATATGCAATTTGCTTTCGAAACCTAGACTGCCTAATCCTTCTCTACCTTATATGCAGTGAGAATGTTTTCTTGGTTGTTCAGTGGAACTGTTTTAGTTACCGGCTGTGTGTCCACCTGTCTGCTTGTCCCCCTGGTACAGCTACGTACCTCGGTACTGTAAGCAATAACTAAATGAAAGTCGCCATGCACAGAATTCCCTTTGAGTGTTCCCTGGCTTAAGGAAATGCTGTGTAATCATCCGCTTGCCGGGTAACAGCAAACCCCAAAGTTAAAGATCGAGGCTGGATTATGTGCTGCCTCTTAAGGGCTATGACGTACCTCATGGAACGGTCGTAGATGAATATGAAGCCATGGTGGACTGATGATTCACAGGGTAAAAAACCCAACAAACCAGCTCCAGTGACATTTCGTCCAACATGAATCTTACATAAAGTTACCCGGAATGAGAAGCCAGCGCCTGAGCTACGGCACAGCGTTTTCTCCACTCGTTAGAGCAATACCAACGTGAGCACCATGCGAAATTATTAAGTTCGGTGATCAGTAGGGCCATTCTGTGCAAGGTTTCTTTTGGGGATACGGAGAACTGTTGTTACCCTGACAGTTACTGAAGATCCGTTGTAAAGTGACACGATGGCCGTGCCATAGCGGTGGCCCGGGTTCGAGCTTGGGTCAAGTCTTGTGGGACTTTTGGTGGACAAATTGACACTGTGGTAGGTTTTCTCCGAGTACTTCGGTTTCCGTTGCCAATTCGCATTCCATCGACTGCTCCACAATAATCATCATCTATCATCTTGGGCTGGTACAGTAGGCCAATAGTGGCCGCATTACCAAGTGGACTCAGTATCACCCCATGATAAAAGGAAAATGTGATACAAGAGATAGTGCATTAATGTAGTGTAAACTTTGTATCCGTCGTCCATTATAATTTAGAGATATTGAACCAATTAGGATGAAGATGCGAGAGAAAATGGAAGCTGCTACGTTAACCCTTTAAAGACTGATTTTTCCACATAACATATAAGCATTTAGTTCGTACCTCACAGGAAACATATCCCGCGTCCGTTATAAGAACCAGCGAGTTAATGCTGCTTAATGAAAAAATCGCTGTTATTATGAGGACCATACGAATCACACTAACATATTGTGTGGACAGAATGCAGAGGTGTAGTGTGTTAAAGCATGTGGTACTTCTACAAATAGCAATCAGTGGACTTTATGGGGTTAAGAAGTGTATATGTGTACAGTGTTCTAGAAAATTCACCGGGAAGTCACAGCTCTGGTGAGTTAAGCAGATAGATTTGTCTCTGTGCTTAAGTTAGCACCGTGCCATAAGGACGTATGGGGGAGTAGAGATGTAGCTCCATTTGTTTGTAACGTAGGAATTAGATGGAAGTGAACAGTCAGCTTCCGTTTAAACCCCGCAGAAAAAAAAGTCCATTGGAAATGCGGCTGGATGGGTTCAAGTAACGGTTTTGAGGATTTGGAGAAGAAAATATTTCTTCCCTCACTCTGGAGTCAAATCCTGACTCCGAGATTGTCCGACTTGTAATATAGTAGTTATAGCTCGGTGAGTGACATACACATATAGATGAAATGATAATATTAAAGTGAATTTTACCGTAAGAGATTATGGAGACATGACATTATTCATTTGAAAGCAAGGACCACTATAAATTTTCAGTTTCCATAACGACATGTATTTTCTGTAACACTTGTATAACTACTAACTTCTTTGTATAAAGTTTAAGAATTTGAATTATTTTTTGCTGAGGAATGTTAGTGTTCGGGTCAAGCCTCAAGCTGGAGAATCACCCCTTCTTGGCTGACAGCTGCCATTTCGGGGTGGAATTTTACTTTCAACAGTTCAACATCATCGGATTTTTAATAATTTTAGGCATGCTCGTTTCGCTTCAAGGCACGAGTTTTGACTAATCTCACTGAAACTGAAAACTCAGGACCATTCCCTCCCAGTTTTTTTAACTTACTGAAGACTATCATTCTCTTACAATATTTATTGTTTAATAGCTGTCGTTCGAACAACGGTATCAAATAACCTTTATTTCATGTATCCATCTTCTTTTTGTTTTCTTGTTGCTCCCACTTGGAGCATAGGGCATCCTCGAAACACTTTGTTTCAATTCACTTTCTTAATCTAAGACAATCGATAGGACTCCTTGGCCAGGGATCAGCCCGTCGCAAGGCCGCTACCTAACACAAACACAGAATAAACACAAATACACATCCATGCCTTGACTTTGATTCGAGCTCACGATCCCAGAGTTTGAGCGGGCGAAGACAGTTCATGCCTTAGACCGCGCGGTCACTGTGATGCCATGTGTCCATCACAGTGTTATAGAGCAGGCATTCGTTTCGTGGTAATCCATACCAAAGAAGAATCTGAAGGCTACTGTGTGTGTTAACAGGAGTAGCTGCAAGCTATTAGGTAAAGCTATCCCTGTAACAGGCCATGGAGGCCCATAGGGTTGTGAGATGTCGAAGCTCCCACATTATCTAGACAATCTGTTCACAGATGGCGGTAATGTTTTCAGCCTTTACCCCCCAGGAAGATTCCTGGTACTCATTTCTCTCAGAGGCTAAGTCGAACCCAGGGCCAAAGTGCGGCTGGAAGGATTAGGTAAATTGAAAAAAAAAATCCACTTCATCGGGATTCGAACCTGCGACCTTCCGGTTTATAGCATAGTGCCTCAACCAACTATACCACCGCGTGCCCCCAGCTGCAAGCTATTATATAGCTTTAATAAGCACGTTTCGTTTGGACTATAAAAACGAATTGGAAATCTTAGCCATGAAACTCATTTGCTGCATACTGAGGGACATCCGTCCATTAATTGTGTGCTACGCTCAATTTCCTTTTCTTCAAGCTGTTTCTGATTGTATCCCCTCCCCCTTCCTCCTCTTCTTTCTTCCTGTTTGAAAGTCAGTCAATATTCCGCGGTTCTTTTCTCCGGCAGACTGTTGGTAGAATCAAAAGCCGTCAGCTTGTAAAATGGATTAAAGGACCCTCTCCGAAACCGAATGCTGCTGCTAAAAGGAGAAGTTTCTGTTTATTTCTCGCCTCATTTGTACAGCAATCATAATAAGAAGGGAGGGAACAGTGGCGCTCAGAGTAACTCTTGGCGAAACGTCGTACTAGCTTTCTGCAGCAGATTACGTCTTCTCCTTAGGAAGCTAAGAGTTGCTAAGCTGCTCTAAAAATACTCATTACTTTTCTGTGAGTTATTTTGATACGCCGTCTGTACCTAGATTATGTAACATCGGAATCAATCGAGCTGGAAAACCTAAAGGGAAAAGGTCACTTAAAAGACGATGGAATGGATGAGAGTATTAGACCACAAGAAGTTCTGGGGAAAACTAATTGCCTACTTCCCTTTGATACGAAACATACCGCGTAGAAAACAACGAACAGACAGCCAGGTGAGCTGATAAGCCTCTTAACAACTATCAGGGAGGGACACAGACCGACGGACAGACAGATTGATGACAGACAGCAGGATGGTTGAATTTTCCTCCATTTATTTTACGTGAAGATGGCTTGATCCATCTGGCTTGGAATTGACACTGTAATAAATTTTCCTAAAAATGAAAATTTGGTCAAAATGTCTTTGACATTTGTATAATAGAGAATTACTCGGGTTTCGGAATTTTTCCATCGTCTGGTATTCTAGAAAATAGAAAAAACGACGTTTCGGAAACTGGATCCGTTTCCGTCCTCGGGTGAGGGTGGGGAAGACACCAACTCAGTTGGACCCGCTGGACCATCCAGTGATTGAGATTAGCTCTTTCTAAAGGGCCCAACTGAGTAGGGGTGTTCTCTCACCTTCAACTGAGGACGGAAAAAGGTCCAATTTCCGAAACGTCGTGTTTTGTGTTTTCTAGAATACCGGACGATAGAAAATAGTCCAAATACCAGTAATTCTGTATGTTTTTTATACGTTATAATTTATGTGGTATTCTAGAAACTAGGCAGACAAGACGGAAGGAATATTGTGGTACAGAAGGGATGTACACACTGAACATGTTCACGTGTTTAAACAATGAGAATTTTTATGACTGATTAATTTGAATTTAGAAGTGTCGTGACCAATTGGAGACGTCTAGAAGGGCTGAAACAGGCCAGGATATCTTAGCCGAGATTCGAATCTGGTACGTGCCGAATATGAAACCAGAACGTCATCACTTCTCTGACGCGTTTCGCCCCACCTTTTCTGAAACCCGAAGGTACTTTGCCCAAGGATCTGCCGTTGGTGCGGCGCCTAACCCAGAAGCACCGAATCCACACATTTTTCGTTTGATTTTTAAGATTCATTCGTATCCTTCCAGCTGCATAAGATATTCCAAATTGTCTCTTTCCTTCAGGTGTTCTGACTAAATTTTGTATTTCGCGGCTAAGCTCCGTGGCCGGCTGGAAGGCGCCCTTTTATCGTACTCCGAAAGTTCCGGATTCAATCTCAGCTCGGAAATCAGTTACCCAAAGTGAGATTTTCCGCTGTTTTCTCAGTGCCTCCATACCATGCCCGCTTCCTTTCACATTCTTCCCCATTCATTTCTCATTCGGTATTGTGTAGTCTCAGTAGAAAATAAAATGAATGCCCCACCTTTCTCATTCTCTTTTAATTTAACCACTTTAATAATATTCGACGAAGAGCACAATGTATGAACAGTTTCACTGCGCAGTTTTTAACAATTGTAATTATGTCAGTTCGATTTTAATTTTTTTTAATTCGCTTAGCGGGGGTCGGAGTCCAACTTGGCCCACTCGGCACCGCGGCCACTGATTGGCGTATTGTAGCTTGCCCCAGGTGATTATTATGATGAAGAATTTGGTGGAATGAAGATTGGCAGGGGAAACCGAAGTACTCGGAGAAAACCCGCCCAAGCGCCATTTTGTCCACCACAAATCCCACTTCACCAGACCCGGGATCGAACCCTGGCCGCCGCGGTGGGAAGCCAGCGACTAACCGCTTGAGCTATGGCACGGCCTCGATTTTAATTTAAATAATACTTGAGTGTAAATTTTGCACTGTGTATTGTCAATCTGGCGATGTATGTGTGCAGGAGTAACAGGCAGTTTGAAGAATTTGGAATATGAATTATTTACTAAAATTTATCTACCCTCTTGCCTCTCTATATCTCCGCCAACCTATCTCCTAATTAACTCTCTCTACCTCCCTAATTAACTTATTAATTTAAATGAAGATATATTTCCTTCTGAGCTGTTATTTATTAATCTCACCCAAATTCCTTGCTTTTGTAAAACTCCAAGTTGAACTCCATTTTCACGGACGCCAGACACAGTGAATCATTCTGAGCCAGTTGATTCCAGATAATGCCTTTACACAACAATTTCTAAAATTTGTTTTAATATTATCATATCAACTATACCTGGATCTGGCTGAATCCGAAATCTCAGTACCCCCTCTCCCCTTTTCTGTCTTCCAGCTGAAGAACTAAAAAAATGGAAAGATAATGAGTAGACAAGAGAGATTGGAGATTTTTCCTTCATAGACCCATTTTCCCCACCAAAATTCTGAATGCATTTTACTCCTTCATACCAGATTTCCGAATTCACTACTCTGTGAATATGCGGATGCTTCTGTAACTGACAGACTTACTCTCCGTGTCGTCACCGTCGTGGTCTGCATTGGTTCAGATTGTTAGTCCGTTATGATCTCAAACATTAAGTCACCAATCCATCTTCTTCTTGGTCTTGCTGGATCACGTCTTCCTCTCTGTTGATACGGTACTCTGTATGTAATACCCAAAGTTTCCTATTTCTTTTTTCTTTTGGTTACATTCTGTTGCCTAGTGCCGAGGTCAAGAAAATGTGGGTCTATTCATCCACTCCCCCATACGTCTTCATGGCGTATTGCTTAATTAGTTAAGCACAGGACAGCTTTACTTTATATTCCAATGTAAGCATTTATAAATTAACAAAATTGCACTTAGTGACAGTTAAGGAAAGCCTCTGTTAAAATAAAACGTCACAAGTCCGTTCGAAATTTTGTGAGGAAATGTTCAACTTCTACGTAATCGACCCAGAAACCAGTAAATTACAAGGGACGCGAAACCGTAGCTTTGTTATAATCTATAAAACAGTTATTGCCTCTTGTAACATTGTCTTTGAGTCCATAGTATGCTATATGTATACACAGTCAGTCGACCGGCAAATGAGGTTTTCTGTCTTTCAAATTCATTTTGCGAGTTTGTTGAGGAAAGTTACTTTTTAGCTTTGCTTTACCTACATTCGCGCTTCCTCTGTTCCTCTCAGTTCCTCTCACTCGGATGAGTGCAGCCAATCTGTCCGACAAGGACAGAGATCTTTGGAAGGAGAAGGGATAAGAGAAAAAGAAAATTTTATAGACCAGTAACCAAACTAATGTAGCATATACCTCAGCTTCACGAGAGGTACTAGGTAAAATTAGTCTATAATACCAATAGTCTTATTTTTGCTTGCTAGCTGTGTGATGGAATGAACATTTTTTTTTTATTCGGGCCGTTTAATTCCGTACGAGAAATTATTCAAGTTTTTCTTTCGTTAAATTGGTTTTAATTTAAGTAGTGAAGAAATAACAGGATAGGATTCAAAAGTGTTGAAATTATTATCCATTATTCATGGAACTAATTCCTTTTTTACCTTACTTAGCAGAATTGGGCTATTGTATTGTGGTAGAACTGTGCAAGAAGTTTCGTGTCATATTTTATGTAAGGGTCCAAGTTAATTCAGCGCGAGATATCACCAGTGGTAGACATTCTATGAGGTGTGGAACGCGGCCGTTATTGTATGTAAACTTAAAATATTCATGCCCAACGGAAATATAAAGACAGGACCCTGATGAAATTTCATATTTAAGGTTCTAACGGAGGTGACTATGAAGAGTACAGGACTCTGACTGCGAGAGGGTGCGTACATGTACACCCATTGCTAGGCAGCGTGTTGGTGAGCAAGTTCCTACGAAGACCGATTCTTGGTAAAGAGTCCGTTGCTAGGTTACGCAACAATAGCGGAAGCTCTGTTTTCCGTGTCCGCGGTGACGTCACAGCAGTGCTATTGATCATGTGATATGTCTTCTGTAGGTCCGACCGACGCTCAAAAAGGCTGGCCGGATTGCGATCACGTAATATGTGTTTACTATAGGTCCATGTCCGTTCCTCAGCTATATAAGTAAAGCAGTTACAAGTTACGAATAATAGCGGCAGAAGCACGCGGACAGGCAAGCAAGGAGATAGCCACGAGAAGTTCGTCAGGGTCAAAGTCACATTGCGACTGACGGTCGGTCGGTCAGTCAGTCAGTCTGTCTCTCAGTCTTGGTTTCGAGCCCAATCTGGGGCTTATGACCAGATATTTATTACTGTTTGACAGTTACAGTCTTGTTATTGTAGGGCCCCTTCTTTGACGAGAGGACGGGTGTGTCTTTTGCCAGAGTCATTGTCTGCAATAGTAAGTCATTAGTCATAATGTAAAGGATATTTACAGTTTGCATGTTAAACATCTTAATAAATGCATATAAAATATATAATGGCCTCTGTCAGTCCAGGCTCAGCGGAAAGTTCGTGAAGTCAAAGTCACATTGCGACTGACGGTCAGTCAGTCAGTCAGTCTGGGTGTTCATGACCAGATATTTATTACTGTTTAACTGTTGCGGTCTTGTTTTTGTGGGATGCACTCTCTGACGAGGGGACGTATCTGCCTACTGCTGGCCCTTGCCAGGGCAGCCTTTCTCGGGTCCGAGTCCCTTGGGACTCGCGACCATATTTTACTGTCTCAGAATTGAGACTTCCTTTTTCGTAGCTTCCTACGACTTGCAGGGTCACTGTGGAGGTATTAGACCCCGCTTCCATACTGATCCCGGAATTTCGCGTTATATAGCGTCTGGGCGTACCCCACGGAAAGCACCCTCTCTCAACAATTTTTAAGGTTATTTACCTCTGCATTGACTAGAAATGGACGTCTTATTGTTCCAAGGTACACTTCTGTGGGAATGTATTTAGTGACTTGTTGCCTAGCAATGGGCATGGCGCGGACCACATAGAAAACATTTCTTGCAATACCTATTTTATTGTTGTGTGCGCGTATTTCGTGCGTTGCCTAGAAATGGGTCCACTTGTCACAATATGATAAACAATTGGGCAGTAGTTATTTGTACGATGTGAGTTATTCATAGAAACGTGTAAGTAATGTGAATAATTACAGATTTATTATATAAGCTAATATCTTTATGCAAATGGAAGCATTAAAGGGAAATGTGCCCAATAAATTATTGACATGACCTATTCTTTGACTCATTTTTGTGTAATAAACTTCGAAACCTGTAATTATTTTCTTGGAATTTCATAAGTTCTACCTCCAATTTCTTATATTAGACCGATTTCCTATCTTACGTTTCCTCCAACTCGATCAGATGGTTTTGAAATTGAAAATGTCCTTCATTTTGTGCGTCGCCTACAAAGCGAATCATAATTATCTCAACGGCTACACAAACGAGCAGTATGACTCAAGGAGACTGACTTACATTCTGAAGGTGCTAAGTTCGAATCTAGCTCAGATAAAAATTATCCTGAGATTTTTCTCTTTCCTTCATTGCCTCAGGATACCCAAAATTACACCATGACCGCTTCCTTCCACTCCAAATCATTAATCACTATGGCTTAGTCTCTCGACGCTATGTAGCCTGTCTTAGGTAGGCCGCACACCGGTATGCGTCAAGACATGTAACCGTCAAGACACAATGTCTGCGGCATGACCCAAAGAAAGGATCACAGTTGAAACGAATGATATTATGAAAACGGCCGCACACCGGTCTTAGTAATGACGTCAGCATCATGACTCAACTGTGCTCCTTTCTTTGGTCATGTGGCAGACATCGTGTCTTGAAGCATGGCGGTGTGCGGCCTACCTTACTGACAGCATCGTCAAACGAAAAATGTAAAAAAAAAAGTAAAGCTATCCCTGTACCAGACCTGAAGGCCCATAGGGTTGTGAGACGTTGAGGGTCCCACACTATGTAGACAGTCAGCTCAAAGATGGCGGTAAGGTTGTCAGCCTTACGCGCCGGTCGCGCTTTACCCCCCACGAAAATTATCTAATTCCTGGTGCTCATTTCTACTAGAGGCTGAGTCGACCCCAGGGGCATAGTGCGGCTGGAAGGATTAGGTCAAAATGAAAAAATCCGATGACCTCATCGGGACTTCAACCCGCTACCTTCTGGCAAACTACAGGAAAGTAATGGATGCCGAAAATTTATTAAAATGGAACGTGAAAGAAGGAAATAATTTTGTTTTCAGTCGCTTCTCATATTAAAACTAACATGTCTCCGCTATGTGTTTCAAAGGGAACAGGCCTGTGTGATTTCATACGCAGTAAACCGAAGTCCTTTTGTTAACACCAGCGAGACCATCATAGTTTATTAATCAGTAACTTTCCACTTTACTGTTATCGTTTGGTGCCCTTGTTATTAAGCTCGTGTGTTGCTGCGCCCCCCCCCCCGGCTCCGCAGTCTACAGAAGGGCAATGTCTCCAATCCTTTTACTTGCAGTATAAAATATTTTAGAGTTGAGCTATTATGAACTGTGCTTGACATGAAATTTTATGTAATTTGGAGTTTTAGGAACGAAATTTGCCATTTTAGTCCGTATTTGAAAGGGCCGTTGACTGTATGTAAACAATTAGCTTACGTCTCTGTTACAACACGTAATGTAAGCGGTAGTGCCAGTTCTTCGCCTTGTTTTTCTTTCCCTTAATATAGCGCTAGACGTTCACGAAGGCAAAATAAAATTCTCTCTCTATGCAGACGTATGGGTGAATGGAGGTATAGCTCCACCATTCTCGAGCTCGGCACCAGATGGAGGTGAGTTCTGAACTTCACGCCCAGGCCATTTGGGACAAAAGCCCCTGATACCCATTGAATAGGAGGCAGGATGGGTCCCAGACTCGGTCTGAACCCTGAAGAGAAGAAAATATCCCTGCCGGCAATCGAACCCCAGCCGTTCAGACCCTAACCCGTCGCTGTACCGACCGACCGATCCCGGCTCATGTTTCACGTTCGTACGTGGTAATTTAACCACGTAACTGGGTATCTCAATTGTGATACTTCCCATCTTAGTAGAGACACGCTTACGAGTCGCAGTATTTTATTTATGATAGTTCTAGCAAGTGATGACCGCCTCTGTGGTCTAGTGGTCAGAGTTCCTAGCTACTGATCCAGAGGTCCGGGTTCGATTCCTGGCGCTACAAGATTTTCCGAGAAGTAGTGGGTCTGGAACGGGGACCACTCAACCTCGTGAGCATAATTGAGGAGCTGTTTCAAGGAAATACCGGCTCCTGTCTAGAAACCCGAAATTAACAGCCGTGGGGATCTGTTGCGCTGACCACGCGACACCCTCTATCCGCTAAAGTTGGTACTAATTTCGCCGACAAGCGGCAGTCGCTAGGTCGGTATAGTTCGCTTGCGGACTAAAACCACCGAGTTTCTTTTCTAGCAAGTGATATATACACGTGTATTGCCTTGACACTAAAAACAACACGTCAGTAGAACCGTTCGTCTCATGTGTTTATAACATAATTTACGTTAAGTACTTGATATTCAGATCTTAATTGTGCTGCCTGCAGATGTTACACACGCACCGACACGCCTCATAAATCAAACATCCGTCTATCTTTGGCTGTACAGCCCTCTGTGGACTTTGGCAGCTTTTTCAATTTCTTAATCTATACACAGTCGGTGGGACTCCTTGAACGGGGGATCAGCCCGTCGCAAGGCCGCTGCCTACACACGGGGCAACAGAGACACAATAAACGCACACAGACATCCATTCCTCGAGAGGGATTCGAACTTACGATCCCAGTGTTCAGACGGGTCTTAGACCGCGCGACCACTCTGATCGGATAAATAACAAACGTATTCGGTATGTACTGTGGTAGTTGTTGAGAGAAATATTTGAAGAAGAATCTATGAAATTGTACTAATTGATGCGGCATGGCGAGGATGTTACAATAAGGAATTATAGATTTTATATTTATATAATTAAAATAATTTAAATAAATAGATTGAGATGGGTAGGGCATATTATAACGAGAGAAAATGAAGAAATTATATACAGATTAATAGAAAGGTAGACCAAAAATTGGATTGATGGTGTGGAGCTGGATTTGAGGAGCTTGGGTGTGATTAATTGGGGAACAAACACGAAAGAGGGATAGCTGGGGAAAGTTTTTGGAGCAGCTCAAGACCCCCAAAGGGTTCTAGTGCCCATAATAATGCAGTTGTGTTGACAAGGAAGATAAATACGAGTGTGCTGAGTAACTAGTTATTAAAATGAACTATACTGACCTAATGATTTTTATCTAAAATTGGGTGGTTTATTTAAACACGTTATCAGCCTCTCACCCTAACAGCAATATGATGATTAACGAGTGATGAATTATAAACAACGTGGAAGGAATGGTTGGGGGTGTAATTGAAGTGTTACCTCAGTATCTGCTGGATTTTAAACGGCTGTGAACATTTGTATCGTTTGGGATGTAAGGACATATAGTCCCGTGAAAGCGAAATTCTGCTTGTTGTTTGCTTCATGCTAGTTCTTGCTTAGGTTACTTTTCCACCCTGAGAATGGAGACGATAATTTCCTCTGAAATATCGGTCTACTTTCATGGCGTTATACAATATCCAGTATCTCAGAAGACAATTCTTTGCCTAAGCATTTGCCTGGACGGACTGTGATATACCTTACTGAACATAGTCGGTATCCCGACCGAGGTTTTACCCGGGCATTCCCAAATACGTGTGTGAGATTGAATCAACGTACTCGACGAAATAATGAAGTGTCTTGTTTTTGATATCACATACACGTATCCGTAATACACTCTTCCTTTAATGCTTGTATCTATAGGTATAAAAACTTCTTAGCTAAATTTGAGTCCGAGAACCTGGGCGAGAGAAACAGCTTGGTAGACGTAGAGGTAGATGAGGGGATTGTATTATAAGAAGTTCTTTGAAGAAGTAATCGCCCACTTTTCTTTCACTACAAATTGAGGATTGACCTCTGCACGGACCGCATGCAAAACTTCATCCAACCATTCTTCTATTGTTGTGTATGTATTCGTTACCAAGGGAACTGTTTACCTAGACGTTGTCTAGCAGTGGTCGTCCCTTATGATTCCACTATCCCAGGTTTCGGGCTTTATGTCACATTGCTCCCTCCTTAAAACGGCTTAGTAATTTGAAAGGCTGTAATTCTGATATTACTAATGGGAGGGTTTATGAAGTTCGCCGTAAAGTGTACCTGACAAGTTTCATAAAGACTGGTTCAGACATTCGAAAGTTTTTAGTGTAGATTAATATACAGACACACAGACAGCTAAGTGATCTCTTAACCCAAATTTTATTTTTTCAAAGCAAGAAAAATATGCTACAAATAGATCTCAAGTACATACAGGTAGGTTATGAGGGTATGGGCTGAATACATCGCTTTATGCATTATGTTTTGTATGATCTCTTAGAAACGAAGCAGATAGGACGGCAGGAACTTGGCGCTACAGAAGGATTTCATACACAGCGTGGGTCCATTTGCTTGATCAACGGAAACTGTTGGTTCATCTGTGAGGCAGGATAAATCCTGGTAGGATCAGGATATTTGTGTTCGTCCAGATCATCTCGTCCTCCTGTTCGTAACAGAAGAACCTTTCCAAGAATTTCGGGTGGCCGGATTGTGAAACCATTCAACACCATCTAGTCTCGAAGTTAATAATATCTTAAAGTTCACTCCACGAATTTTATACACCTTCAGGCTTGCTAAGATGTGGTGGCACCTTCAGATTCTATTTACATGTGTTCGTTTGTTATCAGGAAGAAAAATGTAAATTATCTTGGATGCTGTAATTACGTTGTTTACCTAACCATATCGTCTGCTTGTCCGGATATTCTGAATATCCATTGTACATGAATTTCATCACGTGCATGAAGCCCTTTATTCAAACAACCACTCATACATCAGCGGGTATAGGCATCATAATTTTGCAGCGGATATCGTTTTAAATTTGAAGTACTTTTTGAAACGACCCATTCAATGAAGAGCCTTAATCATAGGGAGAAAAATGCTTATTGTTTTGTCCGTAGTATGAATTTGCTTTTATTTGAGTAGGGACTAAAATCACTACGTAGAAACTGATGGATTAAATGGCAAAGTTAAACCACCCCTCTATCCGCATATAGATTTCCTCTCTCGATCATTTTTCTTGTGAAATCTATAGATCGTTAGCTGTTCAGAAGGATCCATAGACATACTATTAAACCAAAAGCCTATGATTTCACCTTACGAGCCACTTAAATATAAATCAAATAAACCTAAACTTATTTAGCTAAATAATTTTTAATATGCTTCTAGCTGTATTTATGTGTCCTAAATTAAAAGTGTGCCGGTCACGGTAGCCGAGCGGTCTAAGGCTTGTACTGTCTTCACTCGCTTGGAAACCGGGAGCGTGGGTTCGAATCCCAGTCAGGGCATTGATGTTAATTTGTGTATGTGCGTTTTTCTGTGTTTGTGTACAGGTAGAGGCCTTGCGACGAGCTGATCACCCACCCAAGGAGTCCTATCGAATGTGTAAGATCTAGAAAAACCGAAGTGAACGGAGAAGTTCATGGAGGTAGGCGTAGGCCCACTAGGGCTGTAGTGCCAAGGGGGAAAAATGAAAAGTGTTCGTAAAATTTCCCGACTAAAACGTATTTTCTTATTCCTTCTGCTTTGCTGCTTAATCGGCTTCTGTTTTATCTCATGGCCTCATATTCACGACATTAGATTAAGCATAACTGTCCAGTTTTGTTGATTTTTTCCATTCATTTAATAATTCACACCTTCTGTAACCTGAAGACCTATGCATTTGCGTTCTTATTCGTGTCAGTTGAAACTAGTATAGTAGTTAAAATTTCTATTAACAGTTGAACTGTAGTATTATATGGGCGTGAAACTTGGTCTCTGATATTAAGGGAAGGACACAGATTGAAAATGTTTGAGAACGGGGGGCTGAGAAGGATATTTTGACCCAACATGAAAGAAAAAACCGGATAATGTGGATAAAACTGCATAATATGGAGCTTCATAACATGGGTTTTTCCCCAAATATAATCAGCGTTATCAAATCAGGAGGATGGGGTTGGCAGGGTATGTAGCACGAATGATAGAGATGCCGAATATATACAGTGTTTTGTGGGAAAGTCAGAAGGAGAGACACAACAAGAAAGACGAAGACGTAGCTGGGAGAATAATACTAAAATTTATTTTAGAGAAATAGGATGGAGTGGTATTTACTCGATTAATCTGGCTCAGGATAGGGAATATTGGAGAATTCTTGTGAACACTGTGATGAACCTTCGGGTTCCATAAATTATTAGGAAGTTCTGGAGTAGCTGAGTTTCTGTGGGCGCCTGAGATCATCTTAACATCGTACTTCATAAATTATTCCGAGATCCATTTTAATATTATCCTCCAATGGACGTTTCGGTCTTCCTATTGGTCTCTTGTTTTTCTAGATTTCCATCGAATCCTGTATGCAGTCCTCTTCCCGTTTGTGCTACGTGCCCTTCCAATCTCGGTGTCCCTGATTTGATCATTCCAATTATACTTCGCGAAGTTATGAAGTTCCCCACTATGTAGTTTTCTTAAACCTCCTGCTAGTTCACTTCTCTTGGTTCAAAACATTTCCCTCAGCCCCCTGTTCTCAAACAACCTCAAGTCTGTTTTCTTCCCTTAGTGTCAAAGACCAAGTTTCACACTCATACAAATTGTTAGTGCTTTTAGATTTTCAATTCACGATTGCTGATTTCTGATACTTTCTTACAAGTACCGAGGCGGTCGAGGGATGCCGAAATCTATCCATCATTTGTCAAGTTGCTAGGTGACAGAACATAGAAATTATTTTCATCTTCTTACGTTTAAAAGGGGCACGCGGTAGCGTAGTTGGTTGACGCACTATGTTACAAGCAAGAAAGTCGCTGGTTCGAGTCCTGTTGAGATGGAATTTTTAATTGACCTAATCCTTCCAGCCTCACTATGGTCCTGAGTCGACTCCGCCTCTAACAGAAATGAGTCCCAACAATCTTCCTGATGTTAAAGGGCGGCCGGCGCGTAAGGCTGACAACCTTACCGCCATCTGTGAACCAGTAGTATAGAAAACATGGGAGCCTCGACGTCTCACAACGCTATGGGCCTCCATGGCCTATTACAGGGATAACTTTATCTTTACTTACCTTTAAAATCACTACATTTACGAAGAATTGTCTTGTACATAAAATTCGTGTTTCATTTTTCTCTGCAGTCTTTGCACTTTGTAGCCTTTACTTACGCCAGTAAATATGTACGGACAAAAACATGTGTGAAATTCCATGTTGTTTCTGTTGAAATTTTAGAAAAATTTAGTTATTTCTACAAATTTTAATAAAATTTAAAACGTGATTTTAATTAAAATCCTTTCAGCGGTTACATGTAGATGGATGGATATACATGGAAAATGCAATACACGTATTTTTCTAGACATACCTTGTGAACTCGTCAATGAAATAAATACTCTTCAGGTTGTACGTGCGGTAGAGTCTGAATTCTCTCACTTGTAGAAATGCTCCTTAAATCCTTAGTCCTGAATCCGTTTCGGGGCATTCACATTACAGTTGAATCAGTGATTTGTGTGGAGGAGATTAGCTCTGTCCAAGTTGCAAGGTACACGTACAGCCACTTCACTCCCTTGTATAGAAACCAAAAGCAATAGGAGTCGGTCCTCAGGGGCGGGATCATACAAATGACATTACACAATATACCCCTTTCTCCCTCAATATATAAACACACACAACAGGAGTTTACATTTACTCCTTCAAAGTTCCCTTCAGCTGCGAACTCAAAACCGTAGCAAACCCTTCACGCCATAGAACTGCGAAGCGCAAAGTCTGTCCAATTCGGCAGCAGATTTCAAGGCCGGGTTTCGCTACAGAACTTAACTCTGTTGATACTCACCTCAGCTAAGATTATTTCACTCATCCATTTCCCTTACGACATGACACACAGAAACTGAATATTCATGTTTGCTTGTTTATTTTGTCATTGTTTATTCAACAGCGTGACGAGTAACAGAGTCTTCATAGTTTCGAATGCTGAAGATAAAGGTAAAATTTGTCCTGGGCTTTAATTGAACGCTACGCAGTGAAGACGTATTCTTATTCATTGTCTGGGGAGAATGATTGGATATTTTCGCAGAAATTAAAACATTTTTTTCGGTCAGTTTAGTGACCAGGCTGTGTGCCAGATGATATACAATTCGGGGCTCTATTCACGCCTGGCACAGAGACTTTCTCTCTTTCAGAACGTTCAGATCGGCATTGGAGCCCACCCATCCTCCAGTCAAATGAGTTATTGGGCTTTTTTCCTAGTATCACATGACCAATTTGTGAAACTGACCGATCACACTAGTCCCGAGACCAAGAATGCGTGGAACTATAACTTCACTAATCCTATATCTTCATGACGTGGTGCGTGACCAAGGACAAGGACAATTTTGCGGTTAGGCTACGAACTGGATAGCCGAAAATGGATTTCGATTCACAGGAGCAAGCAGAAGTTGTAAGCCGGAGCAAGCTTGGATGCCTATACAATTGATAGCAGGGGCTCCTTCACAAGGGTAAAACTACCCACTAATCACTGATCTCCATCCAGTCCAAAGGCCAAGAATGGGTGGCGCTATATCGTCACTCACCCACACGTCTTCATAGCAACGTAGTAAAACACGGGAAAAACTTTGTTTCCGCTACTTAAACCCCGCAAATTGCAATTCTTCAGAACCACTCACTGTGTCACTTGCTTTGGACCTGATGTGTTTCGTATCGGAGCTTGTCTCGATGGCTGCATCAGTGCTTGTTCTGATAGTGTAACGCGTGCGTGTAGTGGCACGTAAAGTGCAGAGCAGTGTCAGTGGTTCTCGAGACCAGCCTGCCCATTGTTTGAGTCGCAGGGGTTGCCAGACACACCTCCGTAAGGAGCCTTATGAACACTGACTTAACTGGCTTGAATGCGATTGTCTGGGAAGCGCGGTTCATTCTGTGACTGCTGCATTGAGCAGGTTACGGAGTGTGTTTCATCATGTGTTATACAACGTTCTAGAAAAGATGACTTCAACGAAAGTTACGTTTTAGCGATTTGGTTGTCAGGGGCAGTCTTGAAGGTGCAATTTCTTGTCCTGGTCTTGATTGCGTTGTACCGCCTTTCTCTTCGATATTGACTCCATAATGACCAACTGCATGGGATACAATACTTCTTGGACACAGGCTCTGATGGGAACAGTAGAATCCATATAATATTGTGACATGACGCCTGAAAGCCGAAGTAGTGGCGCCAGATCGGAATTCCATTGCTAGGCAACGGATCGGTAAGCGCGTTCCCGAATAAAACAGAATAACAGAGGAACTGTTTGAGATGGTGGTCTATATTCAGGTCGCCTGGAAGTTATTAAAGAGTCGTAATTCACTGGTAAGAGAGTTTAATGAGTTCAGTTTGTGAGCAGTGATTCGTGCTTCGTCATTTGTTACAGCGAAAGAGAAGACACTCGTGGTCCAGTGAGGAATGGATTGAGTCTTATGCAGTCATCGATTGTTAGCTGTTGTTGGTTGTAATTGTAAATAAATGCCAGTAAATCCAATAATCCAATCCAGAAGCCGTTATATTGTCATGCAGTACCCTCACGCATGACAATATAATTTGTTCAACACGTATAGGAAGTAACAAACTATAAAACAGTGTCAGTTTTTGTTCTTTTATGCGGCAATGAAGCTTGGGTCAGGAAGAAAGAAATTGTTAGTTAAATTCAAGAGAAGGAAATGAAATTTTGAAGAGCTGTCAAGGGATTAGACAGAATTAAAATTTTAGATTTACGGAATGGACGAAATGCTTATTGAGTAAATGGAAAACAGCACGACTGCAGAGAAAAGTGGGTAACCATCACAACAAAACATAAAGTAACATACAGAACTACTCTGTACACACACAAAGAATACTGACATGATGTAACACAATCAAAATATGGCTGAAACGTCTGAACAAGCATGGGTCTAACCGTTGATGGGAGAATAATAACAATTGAATTAAATTCAATTCTGTATTGATTTACGTGGCCACTCAGCTGTTCAAAGTAAGTAGGAGGAAAAGGAGAAAACAAAACAAACACGTAACACAAACAAAAGACAATAATAATATACTTAAACAATAAAAGTTCCAGTAGTTCACTCACGCTAACCATTATGTTGGTCAGAAATATACATGTACATTTATATTGAATACAATTACTATTTAATGATTAATGTAGTACCATTATGAAATACGATTAAGAGGAACAGTTTTGATTAAAAAGTTATAACAACACTAATTCAGTTTATTTATTAAAATACTTTACATCAACCAAAGCCATTTAAAGATAATCACTGAATAAAGTTTAATATGCATATTAATACATAAGATATTATTGGACATGGGCAAAGAAGAACGAAAAATACAGAAAGAAAAATGTTGAAACTAAATAACAAACAACATTATGGGTAAAATGTAAAATTGTCCCTGTGCTTAACTAATTAAGCACTACGCCATTAAGAAGTATGGGGGAGCAGATGTATAGATCCTAGTTTTCTTGTCTTTAGCAGTAGTTGGAGCTGCTGGAGCGTGAAGCTGACCACGCGCATTAATCTAGTGCCGAGGTTATGATAGAGCTGTACCTCCTCTACCCAATACACCTTAATGGTGTGGTGATTAATTAAATAAGAACAGAGACAACTTTACCTTTCACTCATACTGTCACGTATATTTCTTATGTCAGATCTGAAAGTATGGTCCACGACGATATTTACCAGAGTGTACAGTGCCCCAAGGATATGTCGCCGCTGCAGATAATTAGCTGAATTGCGCGTCCTGTATAGCTCTTAGCAGCACCCCCTCCTCCGCGTCATCCACAGTCAGTTTTTGGTTGACGGCTCGTTGAGTCTGCGGTCACCCGCGTTCTGATCTCCTCACGCGGGTTACTCGCCCCTCCCTCCCCGACCAACCCGACTGTAAGACTACATTCCATGGTCCTGTCCTTCATAACGCTGAAATAGTCCTTACTTTCAGGTCTTCAGCGCGTGAAAACAACGTGAGAATTTGTGAAGTAAACTCAGCGCGTACTTTATAGCAAGTGGATGTGAAGAGTCCTGTCTTCTGGTATACCCGTATAACGCCGTGTGGTAGGTTGAAAGTCAACCAACGTTTCGGAGGAACATATCTCCCCTATCATCAGGGTCGAAGAGTAAAGCAAAAGAGAGACCAGTAAGAAACATATAGGAAGCAGAACTTGGCTTATAACCTATTCTTCTTGCAGTAGGCCATGAAGATGTATGGGGGATTGGAGGTAACGCTCCTACATTCTTGAACTCCGTACTAGATGTGAGTGGCCAGCATCATACCATAGCCGCTTTACCGAACTTTTAATCAAGTTCTATAAACATTTTGAGCAATGAATTGAAATAAATACACGGCAGCAAATCCGCATAATAATAATAATAATAATAATAATCCGCTTCATGACAACGCTGCTTACAGTGGTCGCGCGGTCTAAGGCATGAGCTGTGTTCGCCCGCTTGAACACTGGGATCTTGGCTTCGAATCCCACTCGAAGCGTGGATATCTGTGTGCGTTTATTCTGTGTTTGTGTTGTTCTGTGTGTAGATAGCGGCCTTGCAAGGGGCCGATCCCCTGTCCAAGGTGTCCTACCGACCGTGTATAAGGATAAGAAACTGAAAAAGCGGTCAAAGTCCAAAGGGCTGTAGAGCCACAGAGAGAGAATAGGAGAGACAACACGGCATATTACAAGCCTAAGAACACAACAAGAAATTGCGCCTCAGTGTTGCCCCTGTGTATTAAAACGTTAAGAGAAATTTGAATAGAACTGTACGTACTATGAAAAAGTCCAGACTCAAGTTGGCTGGGTATTAGCCGTGTGGCCTATGTATTCAGGAGACGTGGTACTGCTTCAGTAGGCTGGGATGTGTTCCAGGGGCTGGCCGGATTAGGAGCCATGCACTGTATGCTTGGCTTGATTGAGTGCTATTGTCGCTGATTAATCCCTCCCTCCCCCTCCACCGCCCGTTTCATTCATGCCCTGAACTGCTGCATCACAATTATGTGATTCTCAAGTAGACGCATGTCATAGGTGACGAAGCACAGTGTAACCTGCATTGTCGGTGCAAGAAAAGGAAGGCACATGGAGGAACATGGCCATGGAGACCCACAGGGCTGTGAGACACTGAATCTCCCACATTTTCTAGACAATCGGCTCATAAATGGCGGTGAGGTTGTCAGCCTTACGCCTCCCACGAAGATTCTTGATACCCATTTCTGTTAGATGCGGCTGGAAGGATTAGTTAAATTAAAAAATCAAACGACCTTATCGAGAATCGAACCCGCTATCTTCCGGCTTGTAGCATAATATCTCAAGTAACTACGCCACCGCGTGTTCCTTGCTGCATAGGCAATGTCCTCAAGATAATAGCGGCACCCGTTCTAGGGCCCAAAAGCCAAATACAGTTTTCATCTTGAAAACGGTTCTAACGATTGTTATTGAATACCAGTAATTTCTGGAGACCATCTCCATAAATGAAACTGCATTGGCTGTATCTTCAGTGGGGCACGCGCATATATAGGAAAGTAGTTCTGTTTCTTTGGCACTGAGATATATATTTGGGCGCCATAGAAAACAAGAACCGGTCACGGTAGCCGCGCGGTCTAAGGCATAACACCGCTCTTTTCCAACCCGCCTTTGCTTGTATCGGCGCAGTAGGAATGGTGCTATCCCTGCTACACCTGTTTCTACCTTAGGACAGTGTATGATGGCTACTGGAAGTTGTTCTCACAGATCAAATTAAGGAAGATCGGTATAGGTACGGGAAACTAGCTGGGTCGGTTCGCATGGGTCTCAGGGTAGCGATGCCGAAGAAAGCGTTTTTCTGAGAATTGAGCCAATTGACGTTTATTCACCTGCTAATTCACCACACTGTTAAATTAATGTATTCTTAGCTTTACGTTACAGCGTTACTATCGGCAAGCTATGTCTCGGAGCGTGCAAGGGTCACGTCCGTTCAGTTCGGGATATTGTGAAAGTCTCCTTTTTTTGTGGAATGGCTTGCACCCCCACGCCGGGAATTCGAAAGATGGTGTTGACATATACATTTTCATCCCATCTTCCGTAGGAAGCTTGAACGAGGCAACCCAATCATACTGGCCCTCATTCACAGGCAATTGTAACAAGCTCTGACCTGTCCTTTTAGGCGCGTCCGGTTCCCTGTACCCGAGCTAAATTTATGACTGNGCTCTGACGCTTGGATCGTGGGTTAGAATCACACTCAGGGCATGGATGTTTGGTGCGTGTATGCCTTTATTCTGTTGTTTTTGTTGTCCTGTGTTTAGGTAACGGCCTTGTGACGGGCTGATCACTTGCCCAAGGAGTCCTATCGTGTGTGGAAAACGATTACGGAACTGAATAAGAGGCCTGGGCCCTAAATGGGCTGGAAGAGACATTAAATATTAGGAGACAAGGACACTGTAGATTTTTTAATTTTATTTTCTGCACCTGAGTTTATGAAAACTTTTCTACTGCAGTAAGAATTTAAACACAAAATATTCGGTATGAGTAGTGAGGACAGGAACGAAAATTGCATACAGATATTTCCGGAATCTGTATTTTGAGTACTCTAAAAATGTTCAGGTTTTTAACACTGAATATGAAGGGCTGTCCCCGTTGTCTCTGTGTCATATCAGCTAGAAAGGTATTTGATGTTTATAATTAAAGGAACATCTTAATTAATTATGTTCATTAATTTTGTCCTAAACTATTTTACAAGTTTTAATTGCTTAATTAAACTTCAAGTCATTTTCTGTGTCATACCGTTATTGCTGTCTATGCATCTGATGAATGTTTACAAGGTATAGTCGGTGTAAGAAAAGAGATTGCCATGAAGTAGTCAGCAATTACGTCACTCTTTCGTATTTTCCCGGTTCGATTCTCTCCACTAGACGTATAGATTATTGATAATTTTAATTACTTCATGAGACAAATGCGTTGGGGACGAAAGATTAAAATACACGGAAAGCGGTTTTCTCACATACGTTCTGTCTCACATCAATGTATCACTCGACGCTGAACCATAACAACCGTCGAGAAAGCGTCATGAAGTCAACACATTCAACAAAATAAGATTTATCAACACTTAAAAGCAATAAGAGGTAAAAGTGTTCCTTTGTTTAATTGATTAAACACCACATCATGAAGACGTATGGGGGGGGGAAGTATGTCTTCACCATTCTTGACCTCAACGCTAGATGGAGAAGAATGGTCAGTTTCACGCTCTGGCCACTTCAACCACGATGAAAGTGCCCAGGGTACACAATGAGTAGGAAGCTAGATGTTCCCCAGAGCCACTCTGGACGCTGTAGACAAGTGTCTGGAATCGAATCCTGGCTCTCCAGCCCGTAGCCCATAGCTGTACCGACTGAGCTATCCCGGCTCCCAAAACTTAATATTTAGTCAAATTCAAAACAAAATTAACAAAGAATATGACTGTCGCCTATAATGTAACGCCGTGCACTTTGGTAACTACATGCTCCCGAACATCAAAATCGTTGTGATGAATGAACATATGCTAGTTCGATGACGCGTCGATCTGACACACATATATATCACGTTGACCCTGATGACAGAGACGGAGGTCTCCGGAAGATTGGTTTCTAACTCAACATTGCCACGGTTGATCCCCTGAGAAGATTTTAGCGCAACTTTAAATTAAGTATTTTAATTTTCAGGGGCAATGTTGAAGGTACAATTTCTTATTGTGCTCTTAGAGTGTCGGTGTGCTATATTGTAGCTTTTGTGAATGATACTGCTGAGAAATGTTTCGACCTTATAAGGTCATCATCAAATAGGTGCTTCTATTTATTGCTTCACTGTATTTTTTTCTGCTTAATTGCTCTAAAACATAGTTCAAACTATGTAGGATTTGAGGTTTTCACGGCGGTGATTATGAAGGAAGCAGTCTTCTGGGATGTGACACCGTGTAGATGTGGTGTTAACCGACGTTTCGGAGGAACGTATCGCCTCCATCTTCAAGGTAGAAGGAAAAATAAAATCCGCAAGCGAAGAGACCGTGAGAACCGGTACAAGCAGACTGGTGTTGGAAATAAACACAGCTATGTGAGAGCAGTGAAGGAAGGGAGGGGGGGCAAGTCTGTATGGGAAATCAGTGGAGTGGGAGGGGAGAAGGGGCTGGGAACAGACGCAGGGTTTGTATATGATATTGTGTCCACTGATTTCCCATGTAGACTTCCCCCCCCCCTCTTCCTTCACCGCTCCCACATAGCTGTGGACACCAGTCTGCTTGTACCGGTTCTCACGGTCTCTTCGCTTGCGGATTTTCTTATTTTCCCTTCTACCCTGAAGATGGAGACGATACGTTTCTCCGAAACGTCGGGTAATACCACACCTACACGGTGCCACATCCCAGAAGACTGCTTTCTTCATGGTTAAAACTAGTTTAATTTTTTATTGAATTTCCTTAATTCGTTAAGTAATAGAGTAATATGCTAAAATTTAATATAAATTTAACATATTTCATGCCCAGTACACTCTTTGTGAAGTCTTGACTGTTTTCGAGATAAATAAAATAATCAAAATTCGAGTCATAATGTGTCTCTATTTCCCCCTTCTTTTAACGCTTTAGGGGGGCGAAGACAATATAAATAATATCTTACAAGTTGGTTCTTACATCCTAGAAAACACGTTACGTGTTTGTCACAAACATTAATCGATTATTGGAGTTCAGGAAACATCGTTGTTTATTGTCAAACCGGAACAGTTTCTATAAATATAACTCCGTAAGCGAAACGCCTTGTTATTTGCCGTTAAGGAAAGCGTAGCAAATGGTTAGTACTGCCATGTGAAGGGTCAGCACAGAAACGCTATATTTCAAATTGCCATTCATATGTTAGAGTGACAGTGTTATCTGTTCGGTGCCGTGCAACTGCGATAACTTATCCTGCATGTTTGTGTGACGGGCCAACCGCAACACTGAGCTGCATGGCGATCAGTTGCACTACAATTATGGAGCAATATAATGAGCACGTTCCAGTACAATTGTATGTGCATTAGCACGTCCGATGTGCCTATGAATAACTCATTCATAAAGTGTGGGCAGATGCCAATAAATGGGCATATACAAAACAAAATGGCGAGCACAAAGCACTAGCCACTGAGTCACAGTGCCGCAAATGAACGTTAAGTGGATATCGGTATATATTTCAACTAGCCATCTGTGCATTTTGTTAGTGTTTAAGCGCCGTGTGTCTGGGCGAGTAATGAGTGGTTAAAGTGCCCGATAGATCTGAGTGTGTGGGTGAGTGGGCGAGTGTGTATGCGAGTGAGTGGCTGGCTAGGTGGAGGGACTGAACGAGAATCTGGGTGAATGAGTGACCGCATGTGTGAGTGGGCGAGTGAGTGGATGGGTAAGTGGAGGGACTGAACGAGAATCTGGGTGAATGAGTGACCGCATGGGTGAGTGGGCGAGTGAGTAGCTGGGTAAGTGGAGGGACTGAATGAGAATCTGGGTGAATGAGTGACCGCAAGGGTAAGTGGGCGAGAGTGGCTGGGTAGGTGGTGGGACTGAACGAGAATCAGGGGCGAATGAGTGCCCTCATGGGTGAGTGGGCGAGTGAGTGGCTGGGTAGCTGGAGGGACTGAACGACAGTATGGGCGAATTAGTGTCCGCGTAGGTGAGTGGGTGAATGTATATGCGAGTGACTGGACAGCTGAGTAGGCGAGTTGATGGCGAAGGGCAAGTGAGTGGCGCTATGTGAGTAGCTTGTGAAGTGCCTGGCTAAGTGAATGTGTGAGTGGCTGGGCAAGTGACTTAGCCGGAAATTGAGCGACATGTGAGTGTGTATGCTCCGCGATTTTAGCGCGAATTGTCTATTGTGTATGGAGTAGAATTCTCTGATCTCCCTGATCTGCGCAGGATTCTAACGGATTATGGATTCAAAATAAATCCGGTTTTCAAGGATTTTATTTTACTGGTTACGAGGATGTTATGATACGGAGGCAGAAAATGTTGTATATAATCCAATGGATTTACTGCAAGATTTTCCTTTGTTTGACAGCTTATCTCCTTGTGAAAGTAAAACCACGAAAGTAAATACAATGGAGTAGAAGACGAGAGTAAAAAGAAAAAAATATATCTTTTATCGGTGGGAATCTTGCCCATATGATAGCTTGGTGATGTTTTATTTTATATTATTTATTCAATATAACCTCTGTAACCCATTTCCTTTAAACCCATAAAACAAGTAGTTTGGTCATAAATACTGATAAATACCAACTTATGTTTAATAATATAAATGGAAAGAAAAATATTATTTGTATTAATTCGTGTAAACATTTATTTTGCGTACTTCTCACGTTCACACTCAATAAGCATAGCCTTCACATCTCTCTAATTAAAAGTTGTCTCTTTTGCATAAATGCTTTCATCGTGACCGGAATTTCTGTCCATGTGAGGTCTAATAAAAATGTATATATCGTTCAAACGACTGACTCCACTTTGTGAGTTCAGCTCAAGACTGAAATATAGGTAATGTATTGGGTTGTTTATTGTTGTTCAGTGACTCTATCAGTATCTCTTCTCTGTGGTATAGTGGTCAGAGTTCTTGGCTACAGATCCAGAGGTCTGGGTTCGATTCCCGGCGCTACCAGATTTTCTGAGAAATAGTGGGTCTGGAACGGGGTCCACTCAGCCTCGTGAGGATAATTGAGGGGCTATTTCAAGGAAATAACGGCTCCGGTTAGGAACCCGAAATTAACGGCCGTGGGGATCCGTTGCGCTGACCACGCGAGACCCTCTATCATCTAAAGTTGGCACTAACTTCGCCGACAAGCGGCGGTCGCTCGGTCGGTATAGTTCGCTTGCGGACTCAAACCACGGAGTCCTTTATCAGTATCTCGGAATAAAATTGCGCCGACTATTAAGATTATTGTAGTGAATAATGAGTTGGGAAGATGTGAAAGGAACCGGCCATGTCCTAATTTGAGGTACTAACGTGTCATCTATCTGATGAGATGGAAGAAAATCACGAAACATATCATGACAATCTGTCTGCGTGCCAAGATATGAATACATGACCTTCCAGTAAGAATTCAGGTGTTAGTAAATCCTTGCTTCGAAATTAGGTAACGATAAAGAGTTCTACCTTCTGGGATATAACGCTGTGTGGTTCGTTGAAAGTTAATCGACGTTTCGGAAGAACATGTTACTCCTATCTTCAGGGTGTGTCCTTGCTACCTATCTGATGATGTCTTCTTGCTTGGCTTTTTCTTCATCCTTTAAGATGCAAAATATTCATCTGAAACGTCGGTTGACTTTCAAGAAAATGCACGGCGTTATGTCTCAGAAGATAGAACTCATCAAGGACAAAACTGTGAAAATTATTTTCGTTCTTTCGTATGTATTTATATAACGCAACATAATATGGAGATAAAAGATATTGTAGCGTATTGGGCGTATAACGCGACAAATAATTTCACGCCGTATTTGATATAGCGAATTTTATTTCACATTCGCACTTACAATCACACAATTGACAGTTTTAGAACTACTGCTATCTGCAGTATCACAAATACTACACTCCAAATGCCACAGTACAACTGACTGGTTGCTGGCTAACTCGGAACTAACTCGGAGGTAGCTCGAGGACTAACTGTGAATAGCCTTCGCTGCTCCTCACGTAGCCTCGATCGGACAATACAGAAAACGGCCACGTAATAAGCACCCTTGTTGCCTGGCGCTGTGTTGCTAGCAACGCTATCGGTAGTAACCGCTGTTACTACCGTCGTCTCTCGCAATCCTGTTTACCCGCGCTGCCTAGCAACCCGCGGTACCCTTGGTGACGTCATCGCTGTTGACTCGCTTTGCATAGCGACCAGGATGCTAGGACTCGGCTAACTTCGGCTCACTTCGGCTTCGCTCGGCGCATCACGGCTGGAGGGGGGAGGGGCGTCATCCATAGCTCGACATGTCACAATATGAAATTAATAATATCATATTACCTTGTAAGATTTGAGGCTTTCACGGCGGTCGCTTGCAGATTTCTTATATTTTTTCTTCTACCCTGAAGATGGAGGCGATACGTTCCTCCGAAACGTCGGTTAACACCACACATATACGGTGCCAAATCCCAGAAGACTGCTTTCTTCATCATATTACCTTATCAGTGAACTGTCGAACGTTGGCACGTTGCATAAACCTAAGTTATGTAGTAGGTCACGAACGAGCGAGAAGTTTTTTTCAGGGTACTACGCTTGTACAGTGAGTAATTATATAATTTTGATGTGCATAGATGAAGTGTAATGCTGTAAATGGAAGAGACGGTTAACGATGATCGTTTGTGCCTATTACTCGTGAGAGATTGCGTTAAATGTCGGCTTCGACGCGACATTATATAACGTGTAGGACTGAAAGGGACCGAAAAACTTACTAAAGAATGATGAGTATCCCCTTTGAATTATGAACGAGTTTTGCTCTATGTAAGATTTGAGGTTTTCACGGCGGTGGCTATGAAGAATGTCGTCTTCTGGGATGTGGCGTCGTGTATATCTTGTGTAAACCGACGTTTCGGAGGAATGTATAACATCCATCTTCAGGGTAGAAAAATCCGCGAACGAGGAACCAGCGTGAGCAGGTGGCTGCAGACTGAATCATCAGTCGAAAACACCCAACTCCCTTCCTTCCTTTTCTTATGTAGCTTATGTAGTAAATATGTTGTCAGGGACCATGTTTAGTAACAACTTTGCTAGTATTATGTTCATTCCATGTACCCACTTCAGTTCCGTTGGCTTCATTTTTAGTGCTAATATTCCAAACCGTTAAAACCACCCTTCAGATACATTTAGGACCGATATTATCAGCTCAGATAATATAATAGTTAACTAAGAAATGGAGATATCAGGGCACTGAATTCTAATTAAACCTAATCCTAATTGAATCTGTGTGATTGCTTGTGGTTAGTTTGTCTGTCTGCCTTACAGTTCGTCTGTAGGCAAGTCTGCCATACAGACTGGTGACTTCGCTATAAACAGGATCGAAAATCGCCATCCATTTGGAATATAAGTCTTCATAAGTGTGAGCGCAACGCTGGGTCTCTAGTTTGGTTATAGGCGTTCTTTATGGGCAGCACTAGAACAGGGAATAAAGTCCCCTGTGTTATAGAATACATCTGTAAGGGAATTATATTTTGGTTTCGGTAGGAGAGGAGAACACCTGGAAAATTGATACATAGATGGGAGGATAATACTAAATTTGTCGTAAAGAAATAGGATAGAAATGTATGGATTTAATTCATCTGGCTCAGGATAAGGACTAATGACTATTTCTCATGAAGATGGTAGTTATCCTTCATGTTCCATAAAATGTTCTGAGTTTCTCCACTAGGCGAGCCCTTACTCCCTTCTCAAGCAAGATCCTGATCCATGGAACAATCCTGTAAGAGCCGGAATAGCTCAGGGAATGTAGTGACTACGCTGTCTGGACGCCCGAGTTAAGATTTCCGTCTGGGACAGGGGGCTTTTTCCTTTCGCCATAGGATTCAGACTGACTTTGGGACCCATACAATCTTCCTCAGTTGCAAAATTGGCCATATAGCTCAGCACTCACCTCCATCTAATTCTGAGGTTAAGAATGCGTGGAGCTACATCTCCACTCCCGACTTGTCTTCGTGGCATTGTGCTCACTCTCTTAAGCGTCAACTTTACCTTTAACTATCGACAGAAAATAAAAGTTAATGTTACTCCAGTGCATGATTAATTAAGCACTACGCCGTCAAGACATATGGAAGAGTGGAGTTATAGACCCATATTTTCTTAAACTTCAGTACCGTATGAAGGCAAATGCTGGTCACAGTAGTGAAGTAGAGAAAAGTCTTTTTGCTTTTGTCGAAAATCGAACTCCGGCCACCCAGCCCGTAGCCTGGCTCCTAAATATCTGATATACTGTATCGACTACTATCTGAAAGACGGTTACAAATTAGAGAGTCAAGGCACGAACCTAATACTTCTAACAGGAAGGATTACTGTACTAGGTTCCTTCTCCAGTGTCCTATTCCTGGAGATCCTCCCCTGACATCCTTGTACACTGGCCAGAAAGTCTTAACGAGGCCGGAAGGTTAGGTCGGAGGGTGAGCGGAGGCCGGGCCTGACGAGCTTGTTACGGAACATCAGTTCGATTCGTTAACCTTGCTGAAAACGACGCTATTCACCGACGCTTTTGCATCCAATTTAGTAGAGGCGGCGCAGAACTTCTCCCCTTAATTTCTGTTCCCTAACTTCTAAACCTGCCAACGGACTCCTCATGCTGTTACTCCTTAACATATGATTTGCGGGTCAACTGAACTGTATTCAATCCAAACAACAACCGCCCCAGTTCCAGTGCATTTGGGTCAAGAACAGAGGAGCGGAAATAGCTCAGTATAGCAACTAGACTACAGACTGTGATGTCGAGGAATCGAGATTCGATTTCCTGCAATGGGAAGCGTCCACAACGGCTCTGGGGTCCACCCAACCTCCTATCCAATGTGCACTGGGGGAAGGGGGCTTTCAGCGGAGGTAAACCGGCAGGGGCATAAACCTGACCGATCGCCACCTATAAATTGTGGAACTGAACATCCACTCCTTCACACATCTTCATGTCGTGTTGCTTAATTAATTAATTAACTCCTGTTACAATCTTCTTTATCTTCCTTTTTTGTCCAATATTGAAAGTTAAGTGGCAATTAAATATGCTTGACGCTATGAAAATGCATATGGAAATGGAGATATGGTTCGCACAACGATCTGGGGCCCATCCTCCCTTCAATCCAGTGGGCACCAGGGGCGCATTCTCCGGACTTCAGTCTGATCACTCACCTCCATATCCCCCATATATCTTCATGGCTTAGTGTTTTGTGAAACATAAGTACACGTACATTTTTATATTCGGCTTTTAAGGCGAGAATATTTGGACCTATGAGATAATAATTAAGTAGATAATGTAGAAAATTATATGACCAGGAACTTAGTAATCTGTGCTTCTCACATGTTAAACAAATAAACAAACTCCGTGGCCTGTAGTCCGCAATGGAACTGGGAACTATACCGACCGAGCGACCGCCGCTTGGCGAAGTTAGTGCCAAGTTTAGCTTCTCATATATCACGGTAATTTTTTCATTCAGGCTCAGTAGGTACAAAAAGTACATAACAATATTTTCTTTTTGTAAAACCCATTGAGAGAAACCTCCGCGGAGACGAAGAATTTCGCGAGAAGTTGATGTAGAAATGGATATCATAAACGTAGCTTAAAATTGCCCAAGATAAGGGCTCTAGTAACGTGATCGGTTTCCATAAGAACTGGGAATTTGTCGAGGAACAGAAGGCTCTGGTTTGTGGAATATCTTAATTACTCAGTCACTCAGTAAGTCACGTAACAGATCAGTCTCTTAATCTGTAAATTAATTGGTCAGTCAGTTCGTTATTTACGCTGTCAGCCTGTAGTTACTCGACCAGTTTCTCATATCATTAGTTATGTTATATTTGTCCTTTCTCCTCAATGTCCCAGCAACACTTAATTAAGGAAAAACTAGGCCGCGCCATAGCTCAAGCGGTTAGTCGCTGGCTTCCCACCGCGGCGGCCCGGGTTCGATCCCGGGTCTGGTCAAGCGGGATTTGTGGTGGACAAAGTGGCGCTGGGGCAGGTTTTCTCCGAGTACTTCGGTTTCCCCTGCCAATCTTCATTCCACCAATTGCTCCACAATCACCCTCACCTATCATCTGGGGCTGGTACAATAGGCCAGAAGTGGCCGCAGTACAATGGACTTAGTTCCACCCCACTAGCAATAAAAAAATTAAGGAAAGACATCATTAACCTGTTCTTACGTAATTCTCTCCACTAAACGCATAATTTATCTGCATTACTTATTAGAAGGGAAAACCAGAATGAAAGAGACACTGGGAAGACCAAGACATAGGTGGGTGTATAATATTGAAATGGAGCTTAGATACGATGGGATGACGTGGATTGGCTTGATCTGGCTCAGGATAGGGACCAGTGGCGGGCTCTTGTGAATACGGTAATAAACCTTCGGGTTCCATGAAATGCTGGGAAGTTCTTGAGTAGCGGCACAATTGGCGTCTTCTTAAGACGGGCTCACCTCCATGAGTGAGTGGGTGAGTTGTTAGAAGGATGTGACATTTATAAGATATATGATATAAGAAAGAATTACTGCTGTACCGTGAAAAATGTTGCCTACATAAACTGTAACATTTTAATTAACGAATTTGGTTCATAATACGTAATCCACAAGTTCAACATTGCTAAGACTAAGTCCGCCCTTGGATACAATCGCGAGCCGCTTGTATCAGCCGTGCACCTTCATAACCAGTTTCTCCAAAATCCGTCTTAATGTTTTTATATATCTGTCACACTCTCTTTCTTATAAATGGCTGTTTTCCAAGAGGTTTCTACTTAAAAACTCTGTATCCATTTCTGGTCTTACCATCTGAAGTAGGCCCGCTTGACCGTTCCAATTCGGCCTTCTGGATTTCGTTATCCTAAGGATTCCTTCCATTGCTTTGTGATTAGACGCTTAACTTATTTCTGAATAGCCGATCAAGTTCTCCATCTAAGATTAGCTCCCAAGCTACAGACCAGGGTCTGATAATGTACTGCCTGGTCAGGACTATACTTCTCGTTGCGGGGCCGTGGTACATGAGCATGGAGCATTGATGGAATGATGATTACCAAGGGAAAACCGGAGAAGACAGAAAATTACATCTGCTCCAGTGTAAACTTTCCCCACGACGAAGTGTCTCAGGATTCAGTCGAAGGCTTCGGTGTGTTAACCCAGAGCCTAAACGACCGAGATATTGCATGGCCCTTGTTTTGTGATTATAATATTAAAATGTATCGTGGATAATCAGGTTTTGATCTTCAATGTATATGTCAAGTACAGACCCTACAATAGCTTATAATTTATTGAACATATGAATAATTAATCACTCTTAAAAAAATAAATTAGGTGACATTTGTGAGATAAATAAATGATATGGTATTGATTGTAGGTATGATATAAACTAGGACAAGTCCTGTTGAAAATTAGGCTGAAAGTTGTTACAAACAAAATTCCTGAAATTTACTTGAGTTCAGTAACATGGAAACTTTTGAAAGGACAGCTGCACTTATACTAAGGTACAATAGCTGGCTAGCTCCAGAGACCTGAGTCCTTCTTCATAAGCCGCTTGTCGCTCAGCTGCTCACAAAATTTCCAACATTTTGTAGAACTCGGAAATTTATTTCAGTGATCAGAAAGGTTTTCTACTGATCCCTATCCTAAGCCAGATGAATTCGGTCCTCGTCCTGTTTCTGTAGGAACCATTTTAATATTATCCTCCCACCTACGTCTAGGATTTCCTTGTAGTCTCTTTCATTCTGGTTCTCCCACCAAAATTATATATGCATTCCTCTTGTAATTCTTTCCTGCGTTGTAGGATTTTTGGTTCTCACAGCAGTGGTTACGAACAGTACTATCTTCTGGTATATAACTCCCTGTCTTTTTCATAGACCAGCAAGACCACCCGTTTTCAGGGTCATCCTAAACTTCTTGCGCTCGGTGGTCGTGTAAGAGCCAAACACTTTCATTCTGTCCCACGGGCGAGCCAATTGGAACTGATGTCCATTAAAATGGACATTGGAGAAATAGTACGAGGTGTCATGGACCAGATTTATCTGGCTGCAGGATTAAGGGCCAGTGGCGGGTTGTTGTGAACCTTCGGGTTACATAAAATATAGGTAAATTCTTGAGAACCTGAGCGACTAACGGCTTCTCAAGAAGGACTCAACTCCATGAAGTTGGTTATTTAATTGGTTAGGTTTTGTTCTTCAATGTAGAGACCAGGGAAATACACGTATCTACCAGAAATTTCCTAAACTCTTCAGAATAGGCTCTGTACCAGACAGATATACAGAGTGTCCGAATAAAAGGTATCCAAAATAAAATAATTATATCTCAGAAAACTGTTATTATACACATTTATGGGTTACACCACTACAAAAGGAAACTATCAAAGTTTTATTTATATATATAACTTTCTCAAAAAATTTCAGCGTGGGCTCCCTCGGTGGCACAACAAATATCCAGACGATATTCGACCTCGTTCCACGTTACTTGAAATATGTTTGGTGTTACCGTAGCAACAGCGTCACTTATGCGGGCTTTCAGGTGTTGCAGATCGTCGATCTTAACCTGGTAGACAATATTCTTCATAAACTCCACAAGAAAAAATCCACTGGGGTTACGTCTGGCGATCTAGGAGGCCAAGCGATTGATGTACTTCTGCCGATCTATCTCCCAGCCATCACTCTGTCCAGGTGATTCCTAACATGGTGGCAGAAATGTGGCGGCGCATGCGCGTAAGCAGGGCATGAAAAACAACTTACAGGGTCTTCCTTTCCGATGACGTATACCGGGTACGTGCATGACGATTACTTTCCGAGATATTTTTTTTTATTTTGAATACTTCTCATCCGGCACCCGATATTTTGTGACATGAATAAAAAAGAGAAGTTAATATCAATGAAAACTGTGATATGGGTACAAACTTCCATCTGTTAGAAATGAAGGTCAAGGGGGGTGAATTTTCTAGTATTGAAAGAACGTCTGTAGGGACTTCCTGTATGGCCCGCTTGTTAATCAATACATTTAATTCATCAGTGAGTAAAAAGAATATGTTTCAAAAGTGGGCTGTGTGTGGTGTTTCGGACAGGCGTACAGAAATTCCCGAGGGTCGATTAGGCAATGTAACGGTCCAGTAGATTCCAGTGCATTGTACATATTGAGGGAAATGTAATAATAATACGTCTGCTGGGATCCCCCATACGCAAGCTATGCAGAATTAAACGACGCACGCGAGAGTGTATGTAATACCAGCAGGAGGGAGGGGGCCAGTAAATACCCTGCCAACGATTGGGAAGGGTGGGGTTAGGCACACGTCACGTATAGTTGGATATTTACCCCATATCCCGCATTTACTCTCTCCCATATCACACTACCCTCCACTTCTCATCCCCCTTTACTCAAATCAGCGCAATTATAAAGCGCATAGCCCTGGTCTGTGTCATAGATGCTATAATGAATTGAACCAACGATTTCGTACACAGGCAAGACTATGGCTTAATGCGAAAGTGAATCAAATGTCAAATCAGTCATTATTGGCCTGCTTTCTTTAGTTTGGAAAAAGAATAAAATTAGGCTTATGAGTTCACCATGATGTCTGTGCGTCCCTCTTTACGTTTGTAGGCAATTGCTTTGTAAACACGTTCTCGCGGCAACGAATACAGACGCAACAATAAAACTGTTAGCGGTGTTCTCTGTGCGGACCGTGTCGAATCAAATAATAGGCAGTGAAAGCAGCAATTTACTGCAGAACCGTATGGAAGCGGGTTCGAATGGCTCCACCGTCCCCCTGCGAATCGTAGGAGGCGGCAAATGGGGAACGCAGTGCCTGGGGGTATAACTAGAACACCGTGCTCCTAGGGATATAAATACGGGGACCTGGCCCTCTAGGTTAGCAGAGTCTCAAATATGTTACAGTAAAATATGGTCATGAGTCCCGCGGGACTCGGACCTGAGAATGACTCCGCTTATGGGGAACAGCAGCACTTGTAAACAACAAACCCGTCCTCTCGTCAGAGAGGATGTTACATGAGTATAACCACAAATGTTCAGTAGGAAAATAAAATTACTGGTCGTGGATCTCAAGAGGCTTGTCGCCCACACGAACTCATTGGCGGTAAACAACGAATCGCAAAGTAACCCTGACTGTGAGAACTTGCTGCACTGTACTGCGGTTAGTTCTTCCCAAAACTTATTGTTTATTAAGTTGTCTCTTTGGTTAGTTAAGCATGAAGACATAGAGGACATTGGAGATATAGCTCCACACATTCATAACTTAGGCAGTAGATGGGTGTGATTCGTCTGACGCCCTAGCCGCTTTACCCCGTGGGGAAGAACCCCGGTGCCAATTAGGGAGATTTCGTGGACCCCAGAGTCGGGCTCGTCTTGTGGAAAAGACAGAAGTACCAGTATCTTACCCTTTCTGAAATCGAACACCCATTTCCCCTCCCGACAGCCCGTACCCAAGTCGCTGTACAGGGTGGGTTTCGCACCGCTCCTGCCATCATGTATGAACTATCTCTTCCTCATTGCGGTGAGGCTAGTCTTGTGGCCCTGTGTACCTTCTTGCAATGGGTACTGCGCACTCATTGCTCGAGAGTGTGTGAGCTGTGCATACAGTTACGGAGCTCACACTACTGTCTTCTGGGATGTGACGCCGTCTAGTTCGGTATAAAATTGCCACGGTTTCGAAGACACTTGCTATTTATACCCTTGCGATGGGGAGCACGCGGTAGCGTAGTTGGTTGAGGCACTATGCTATAAGCCGGAAGGTCGCGGGATTGAATCCTGATGAAGTGAATCTTTTTTTCAATTTACCTAATCCTTCCAGCTGCACTATGGCCCTGGGTTCGACTCAGCTTCTAATAAAAATGAGTACCAGGAATATTCCTGGGCGTAAAGGGCAGCCGGCGCGTAAGGCTGACAACCTCACCGCCATCTATGAGCCGACTCTCTATAAAATGGGGGAGCCTCAATATCTCACAACCCTCTGGGCCTTCACGGCCTGTTATGGGGATAGCTTTACTTTACTTACTTACTAAAAATTCGAAATTAATTAATTCTAAATGGGAACAGGCCAGACAGCCCAATTCGTGAAAGTAGTAGTAGTAGTAGTAGTAGTAGTAGTAGTAGTAGTAAGTGGACGTCATGGAACATAATTTTATTAAAGCCAGTGTCACGTAACTTCGAACAAGGCCAAGAGTAACCTTGAGTGCGCAGAAAAAAAATCAGACAAGGGGGTGGGTTCGAGGGTGTGACAAGTGACAGGCGCCCAGTTGTACAAACGGCAGTGTGATTAACGTATGTGTAGCGGTTGGCGGAATGAGAATATGAAAGCAGGAGGTAGCTGTAAGGACATAAATTGAGGAAGTAGTGAGAGGTGGCCGTTACAGATCACCAGTGGGAGGCAGTGGATTGAGTGCCCTTTGCCGGCCAAAAGAAATGGCTGACTCCAGTTCTCGAAGTTTGCGAGACTCTAAACGTGATCGGACCCTGTGATTTGCGTCTGGCGTCTCGCGGCAGATGGGACCGTGATGCATTCACAGTGGTGATGCTGATAGCAGGCAGGGTTGTAGCGAATATAAAGAGGGTGGGGAGGATAGCAAATAGCAGTTGAGCTGCAACACTCGACAGAGCGACACGACGCCTAATTAGGGAGCCCTGCTGTACCAGTCCAGTGATTAATGGAACGGTACACATAGGATGCCCTCTGGAAACTATGGCAACCCATTGTGTTCAACAATACGTGTGTCGCACAATTATTAATACTGGAAAACTGCGCCCCCCCCCTCTCACCCAGATACAGTCTGGTGACAAGATGAATGAAATGTGCAGATGTTTAACCTTCCACATGTGGGGGAGAAATTACTTGTAACTTGATTAAAATTTCATTTATTATAACATATCACTATTTAGCAAAGGAATGAGAATTTCAGAAATTAACGTGTGAACTTATTATTCAAGAACTCAAATAATAACTTATCTGTTTTCTTCTAAAAATTCCTGCCCTCTGGAATTTCAATCCGGTAGTCTGTTAGATATGTACCGCTGTTTATAGGACAATACCAGCTCCATCTTCAGGGTAAAATAACCTGCTATCGCAGTATTGTTAGGAGGGCTGGACGAAGGGGCTAGCGATTTATTACGCATGGGATAGTAGAGAAATGTATGCAAAGTTTTGATATGAACACTTAAAGGAAGATGACCTCTTGTAATACGAGGATAATATTAAAGTTAAATTTAAAGTAATACGGCGTGGATTGAATTCATCTGACTCAGGATAGGGACCAGTGATGAGTTCTTGTGAACAGGGAAATGAACCTTTGGTTTCATATTAAGAATTTCTTTATAAGCTGAACAGAAATGTTTGTTTCCCAGGAAGCGCTCTGTTCCATGGTGTTACGTGAGGCTTACATGATGTACCTAAGTGTTCAGGTTCGACTTTTCGTGTTTAGCCGCGTCGTATGTTTAAGATGTCTTGATGTATCGGCTGATATTGCAGTCACTTTCTTCTGAGCTGGTAAAAGGTAAAGTTATCTGTGTAACAAGCCGTGGAGACCCATAAGGTTGTGAGACGTCGAGGCTCCCACATTTTCTGTAGACAGTCACTTCACAGATGGCGCTAAGGTTGTCAGCCTTACATGCCGGTTGCCCTTTACCCCCAAGAATATTCCTAGTACTCATTTCTGTTAGAGGCCGCGTCGACCCCAGGGCTATAGTGCGGCAGGAAGGATTAGGTAAATTTAAAAAAATCCAATGACCTCGTCAGGAATAGAACCCGGGACCATCCAACTTGTAGCGTAGTGCCTCAACCAACTACACTACCGCGTACTGACCTGGTACTGATCCTGCAGGATTCAGTTGAACGTAATGGGCATGTATCAAGCAAGTAGGAAATATAAAATGGATACAAAAATTTGTTTGGAAATCTCATAACAGTTCTCCCATCGAAGATACAGAATATATGGATGCGATGATAATATGTAAACTGAGCTAGTGCCGTATGTGTTCAGGATGAATTTTGGTTTTAAGAGATTGGAAATGAGGCTCAATATGGGGCCGTTATTTTAATGGACAAATCTATGATTTTTGGAACAAGGAAATGTTTTGAAAATTATACTCGTACTGTTTAAATCTCCGAATCCATTTGCTTCCCTCAGTTCTGATTACACTGCATATTCATTTTTGAACAGTCGTCCTATATCTGCAATTTTTTTCTTTGTAATAAATAACAAATTTTGGGGGAGGGGTCATATTATCTTTCATTTTATCAAGGTAGGTTAGCCATTTTACTTCACTTATATATTCTCTCATTTATAGGATATTTATCTTCTTCCGTATATCGTAGTTATTAATGTTTCATAGCCTGCTACATCCCGTGACACTTATTAAAAATGTAATTTCCGGTGCTTGAAATTTACTATTTTCTTTCTTCTTAATCCAAGTTAACTTTGGAAGAAAACTGTAAGAACTGCTGTTGCTTCATACGCTTTCAGCTGTTCCTCTTCGCCTAGTTCTCTTGAGGTCCTGTTTGTCGTCCCACACATCCCTTGTTCTTGAATTTTATTTCTTGCACCCTTACCAGCTTTGCAACTGGCATTATATTATGACATGACGCCTGAACGCCGGAAGTATGTAATCAGAGAAACACCGCAGAGACATCCATTGTTAGACAACGGCTCGCTAGACACGCTTCCGCAACAACGAATAGGCTTTCGGAAAGCAGATCGTTGCTATGGAATTAACACACGTTTGCGCAGCAACGTAGAAGCACATAATAATTGTGGAACTGTTGGAGGTGGTGAGCTCTTTTCGGTTCTTCCGGAAGTTATAAAGGGGGAACACGCGAGAACTGTAAGCCAGTTCCGTAGTTGAATTCAGTAGTTCAGTTCGGTAGTTGTAGAAGAATGGAGGGAGTCCTCGGCAGTAGATTGATTGGAGCTGTTGCAGTTGATTGTAATTAAGGGTGGCTGTAAAAGAAGGTGTCAATAAATCCAATCATCGAATCCAGAACCCGTTATTATTAGTCACGGAACACCGGGAACGTAACAGTATTATCTAATATCGTTAATATTTCAGATTCTCATTGCAGTGGGTATGAAGAGTAGTCTGTTGGGTTATGATGGCATTTAATACGGAGAGAGACCGACATTTTGTTGGAACGTATCGTATTCATCTTCGGGATAGAAAAGTAAGCCAAGCAAGAAACCAACAGAAACAGGCAGCGAGCTAACTCATTCTTCGATTCTGAATATGAAGTAGATATGTTCTTCCGAAACGTCGGACCTTCCCCTTATTACACGGCATTACAACCCCAAAGCAGGAACGTGAAGCTGACAACTCACCTCCAGCTAGTGCCGAGGTCAAGAAAATGTGGATCTATACATTCACTCCTCCATACGCCTTAATGACGTAGTGCTTATTTGGTACCTTTATTACAACCCCAAAAACCACACTCTTCATAGTATCGCTATATCGGATAAGTCTGGAGAGAGAGGAAATTCTAAAAGCTGATTTAACTTACCTTTGTGGTAGTAGAAGATGTTCGTCCCATCACAGAATTGATGTTCTTAACATGCTGTAGCGTATAGAGCCATTACTAGGTAGCGACTGCGAGACAGACAGGTTCCCACGGCAACGATTTCACGCGCAAGAATAGTGGAACTGTTGGAAATGGTGTTTTCTACGCTGTCCGTGCCGAGGAGTTATATAACGAAGACGCTTTGTCAGAGAGAATGTTACATAAGGACTATGATCGCAAGTGTTCAATCAAAAATAAAATGCTGGTCGTGAGTTCTTAGGAGATTGGCGCCAAGACGAACTGATTGGCCGACAGTCATAAAGTAACTCTTTACTTTTGAGCAGTAGTCGGTTGTTATGTCAGTCTGTGAAGATAAGAGTAGGAATATCTCTGTGTGTTATACACCATCGTCAGAATCCTATAGTAACTAGAAGAGTAGGAAGTTGGTGTGAGATTACTTTTTGTAATTAGAGCGTTTCATAATTTTCCATGACGCCCCATTTTGAAGAGACAGGACAGGACGTACATTCAAAATTAATTCTGAAACTATCAATCATGTAGAAAATTGGTAAGGCATCTTAGACCGGGGATAAGCCCCTAGGAAAGCAGCTACTTACACAGAAAAAAGAAACGCAAACATCCATGCCTCGAGTGGGATTCGAACTTACAATTCCAATGTTCGAGGGAGCGAAGACATTTCATGCCTTAGACCGCGCCGCCACTGTGATCATCTTGGTCAAATATTTGGATGCTAAAAACGTATGTTCCTAGTCCAGTCGCAGGTCATGAATTCAGTGATTTCCACGAATATCCCAGTTAGACGCGGTGGTTTAAACTTAGAATGTTCCTCGCAGATACGAGCCTTGTTATACTTGAAGCCGAACAACAAACCAGTGCTCCCTCAGTTTTAATGAGGAGTCGTTATAACAGGCAGGACCCCACATACATCCATTAAAACAAATTGACACCTGCTGAGGGAATAGGGGCCCGCTGTTTACCCCGCGTCTTGCAGTAAGCGAGATGGTCTTCGGGCGAGCTCCAGATAACAAGCCCCACGGCCGGTCGGCCAGTTACACTTGTTAACATAACTATCCGGTTAAGGCTTTAAGCTGCCTGCTTCCTGCCTTCCGCATTTTTTTTTTGCAAATTTGGCTCAGTTATCCAAACTGGGTGATACCCATTGGCAAGAATCACTTGGAGCTTGGTTCTGCGGATGGTAGAAGGACGCAATGAACTGGAACAGGTGAAAGGTAAAATCAAGTTGTCCCTTTACTTAATTAATTAAACATCACGCCATGAAAACGTATGAGCGAGTGAAGGTATAGCTCCATCGTTCTTGAGTTCGGCACTAGATGAATTTGAGTGGTTAGCTTAACGGCCCAGCCGCTTTACCACCGGTAACGATTGGATAGGAAGGAGGCTTGGTGGGCCCTAAGCCAGTCTTGGCCCGGCGGAGTACTTACTTACGTATGGAGCTGATCCCTTCTTGAGGAGAAGCCAAATCTGCAGCTACTGAAGAATTTCCAGCATTTTATGGAACCCGAAGGTTCATAACCGTGTTCACAAGAGCCCTCCACTGGTCCCTATCCTGAGCCAGATCAATCCCATCCATACCATATCATCCTATCTCAAAGATTCATTTTAATATTGTCCACCCACCTACACCTTGATCTTCCCAGTGGGCTCTTTCCTTCTGGCTTTCCCACCAATATCCTATATGCATTCCTTTTAGGCCTTGTGGAGTAGAGAAAAATATTTTTCCCCCTGCCGTTGCGTCGCATTATCGAGTGAGATATCCCGGTTCTTGAGATAGATCTGTGTGTCTCAGATTCTCAGTCCGAAAATTAATTAATTATATATATATATATATATATATATATATATATATATATTCTTACCATTAGGTGAACATTATGACGATATATGTGCGTGTGTGTGAAGGTACAGCTCCACAATTTTTAATGGTCATCTTCACGCTCCGACTGTTTTACGCCCGGGGGAAACGCCCCCACCCCTCTACTCTTTGTATAGTAGGATGGATGCGCCCGAGGGCTTGATGTTTCAGATAAACTTATTGCAAGGGCGCTATTTATTGCTGCTTACTTGCTGGCTTCCTCATGGACATTGAGAATTTGAGGTATTACGTTCGTCTGAAACGTCGGAGATATTCTAAGGGACTATACGGCGTCACATCCAAGAAGAGGGGTTTAGATTAACTAATGGCGTTTAACAATCACAGATTTATCACTTTATATCATTGTTATAGCATTGTGCCCTTTCTGGTCTGCAGGGCTTGTTTTATACACTGTTCCCTATGTTTCGGTAGTTATTCTAGTCCCTTCTTCAAATAACACGTTGTCATAATACTGAAAGATTTTGTAATATTCTTATTTTAACATTAGTAGTATGATTTTAAGTGTAATTCTGTGATCTTGTAGTTATGTTAGACTTATTAGCCTAGTATTCTATACGTCCCGGGTTCGGTGCCAGCTGTCGCCTTTAATCTTAGAGCAATAGAGTACTAAGATATTGTATAATTACAGATGTTTTCTGAACATGAGAGGGGAGGTAACTTCTTGAGCGTCCTGTTACATGCATAATTGTATGCTTCGAAAAACTCAGCGTATCCAGCAGAATATTTGTCAGGTGTAGTTCTGTTGCCCAATCGGTGGTTTTGCATCCAGTGCCGAGCTCAAGAATGGTGGAGCCATACTTCTAATTCCCCACACGTCTTCATGGCGTAAGGCTTAACTGCTTTATGAATTAAGCACAGAGAGGACTTCGCCTTAACTTTTTACATAACATTTATTTTTATGTCCCATGTGGGTAGTTACGTGATTAGAATCAAGTGACTGAAGTTTTTCATGGTTTTACTGGGTTACAGAAGCAAAATTCTGGATTAGCACATAACAATATGTCACTAACAAGGTCTCTTCACATTAGTTTCAGTTCTTTCTTCCATGATCTCCCTGAAACTCGACGCTGTAGAGTGTGAAATAAAGCACGCAAATTAAATATATTTTACGTAAGTTGGTAACAGTGCTCAATCCTCTCAGTCGCCCTCTGTACTGTTACGCATGCCAGAACATGAAGGGACAAGACATAACGAAACGACTCAGTACAGTACACATGTAAGGGAAAGCAGTGAAATAAAATGGGGAATATATCGGACTCAAATTGGAAGTGAAGAACCATAATTACAAAAGCTTTTTAGGATACGATACAAATACCATATAAGTATATACAGGACGTATCACAACTCAAGGACAAAACTTCAGGAATGGACTCCTCATATAGAGAGAAGAAAAAATATATGACCACATGGGTCCGGAATTGCATATAATTACAGAGTAGTAATTGTGTTTGCGCCGGTCACGGTAGCCGACTGGTCTAAGGCATGTACTGTCTTCGCTCGCTTGGAAACCGGGATCGTGGGTTCGAATCCCACTCAGGGCATGGATGTTTAGTTTGTGTGTGTGCGTTTTCCTGTGTTTGTGTACAGGTAGAGGCCTTGCGATGAGCTGATCACCCGCCCAAGGAGTCCTACAGAAAGTGTAAGATCTAGAAAAACCTAAGTGAACGGAGAAGTTCATGGAGGTAGGCCTAGGCCCAGTGGGGCTGTAGTGCCAAGGAAAAAAATTGTGTCTGCACGCCACTGAAAAGAATTGGCAGAGAAAAATTTATCACGAAGTAATGCCGTCATGATAATCATAGAGCTGTCCTCCCAGTCAAAGGCCGGCCCACCGATAGAAAGGCTGTCCTCCCAGTGAAAGGCCGACCCACCGATAGAAAGCACTCATGTCGCCAATTCTTTTCAGTGGCGTGCAGACACAATTACTACTCTGTAACTATATGCAATTCCGGACCCATGTTGTCATAAACTTTTTTTCTTCTCTCTACATGAGGAGTCCGTTCCTGAAGTTTTGCCGTTGAGTTGTGGTACACTCTGTATAGCTTCTACGAACTCTTCAACTTTTCACCTGCCAAGAGCCACATCGAAACCGTAGAACTCAACCTGTTTGACAGCTAGAGAACTAGCATGAGGCAACAACATACAGCATACCACGGCACACTGTAATCAAGTGAATTGAAATAACTGCGGCTGTAAAGGTAAAATAGAAAGTAAAGTTATCCCTTTAACGGCCCAAGAAGGCCCATAGGGTTATGACACGTCGAAGCTCCCACATTTTCTAGACAGTCGGCTCACAGATGGCGGTGAGGTTGTGAGCCTTACGCGCTGACCGTCCTTTGCCCCCCAGGAAGATTCCTGGTACCGAAGTACTGGGAGAAAAACTGCCCCAGTGTCAATTTGTCCACCACAAACCCCACGTGACCTGACCTGGGCTCGAACCCGGGCTGCTGCAGTTGGAAACGGGCGACTAATCGCCTGAGCTATGGCACGGCCTTATATTATAATTTTACTATGAAAGCATATGATGAATACAGCTCCAATGCTCTTCTTGTGGAGGGAATATGGCGGCAGAAACTGACGTTGAAGGGAACCCTCGCATGAAACAACAAAATTAAGAATTTTGGCCGGTATCCCAGAAAACCGAGATTAAGGGCCGTGGGGATTCGTTGTGCTGACCACGCAACACACTCTATCCGCTAAAGTTGGCACTAACATCGCCGACAAGCGGCGGTCGCTCGGTCGGTATAGTTCGCTTGCGGACTACAGACCACGGAGTTTATCCTCTCTCCAAGAAGTTTCTTTTTAACCCTTTTCTTTCTTCGATGCACCGTTTAGGAGGAACAGTGTTGAAACTGACAGCTGGGCGTAGGTTTGGTGATTTTAGCTATTTTAAACATAATGGATAACGTATAACACGTGATACGTTCCAAACTGATGAAACACGCCAACTTAACACCCCAATACAGACAGTGTCGTCTCATTACTTCTCCTTTTTACTTCTATCACATTATTAGAGCTGACAGTTGCTACGGTTTCCGTTCACAACTGACACCTCAGTTCTGTTGTTTCTCTCAACACTGTCTGATGGTCATCTTAAGGTCAGCTTCCATATTCTAGGCAGGAATAAAAGCAGTAAAACCCATGATATTGTATTGAAGTAGGTGGAAGGAACTTTTCCTCATACACCTACCAGCTTTTCCTCTTCCTTCCCCAGTAGCTTTTTACTCAAACACACGGGAGAGGTTCTTCCACTAGTAGCAAAGTGTGACTCCTCTATCCGTCTCGCTGCATATAACATGGGGGAAGTTTGGAGGGAGGGGGGGACTGCTGAAGAGAAGATGGCGTACTGGAGTAGGGCTAAAGTGAAGTGTAAGTGTGTTTTAAAAGCCTTCTCTGACATCTTGACCGAATCGGACACTTCCAGTCTCAGACACGAAATAGCTTTCATTCGTCCATTTCTCTCCTTCCTTTTTAGCCCCGCTTTAACACCTTTCTTTCTTTCTCTCTTTCTCTCAGTGTCGTGTCAGTTGTCCTTGTTTATCTGACTGGAACATTGCGACTGAAGTTGTACACTCGCAAGATGACGTAACGTTGCTAAGTCCAGTGCAATACTCACCATTATTCTGTTACCTCTCGCTTAAGGTTAATGATACTGAGATTCGAAGGGCTGTAAATATTCACATTACGGTCTGGGGTGTGATACCGTGTACTCATGTAGATCAATATCAACGTTTAGGAAAATGCTGCCTGTATATTCTACTCTGAAGACGGAGACACTAAATTCTTTCGAAATATTAAATTGTGATATCTGAGGTTCCCAGAGCTGAAAACATTGAGATTGCCGTCTTCTGAGTTGTGATACCGTCTAGTCTAGTAGATAAGTATCAACGTTTCGAAAGAACATGCTACCCGCATCTTTTACTCTGAAAATGGAGCAGGAAGATTCCTCCGAAACATTATTCTAATAGTTCTATAGAACTGCGTTTAGTTATAACCAATTAAATCGTCTTTCTAAGAGGAGGGGCACGCGGTAACGTAGTGAGTTACAAACCGGAATGTCGCACGTTCAACTCCCTATGAGGTCACTGGATTTTTCAGTCGACCTAATTCTTCCAGCCGCACTATGGCACTGGGCCCAACGCAGCTTCTAACAGAAATTAGTATCAGGAAACTTCTTGGGGGTAAAATGCGGCCGGTGCTTGAGGCTGACAACCTCACTGCCATCTGTGAGCCGATTCCCTCGAGGTCTCACACCCGCATGGGCCTCCACGGCCTGCTAAGGGACAGCTTTACATTTTTTTTACATAACTGGTGAAGTTCAAAAGAAGCGTTATATAAACAAAGACGAAGAGAATGTTAAATGGAGTCCAGATCCCCATATGATTTATTTGCAGTTTATTGAACAGCGTTCTCAGTGGATTAGGCTGTAAGCCTGTAATATCACGTGATTAGATGACGGTAAACGTCGCACGGCCGGTCACGGTAGCCGAGCAGTCTGAGGCATGTAATGTCTTCCCTCGCTTGGAAACCGGGATCCTGGGTTCGAATCCAACTCAGGACATGGATGTTTGGTTTGTGTGTTTTTCTGTGTTTGTGTACAGGTAGAGGCCTTGCGACGAGCTGATCACCCGCCCAAGGTGTCCTACAGAATGTGTAAGATCTAGAAAAACCGAAGTGAACGGAGAAGTTCATGGAGGGAGGCCTAGGCCCACAGGAGCTGTAGTGCCAAAGGAAAAAAAAACGACGCACGGGAAAGGAATTTAAAAATTTCAAGCTCTGATTCATTTCTAATTTTATAAGTGTAAGGACATGGCGGGTTGGAATCTGTAGCCTGAAACTAAACAGTGCAGCAGATGGCACTGTCGCCTGAGCCTTACGTGATAACTAAAGGCTTCTTCAGACTGAATAAGGCAAAGGTAAATAGTAACGTCTTTAATGCAGATGACAGAAAACTTTCCGTGAACCTCCTGAGTTAATGTCAGAGATTAATTGCCACTTGATGTAATTTGCTATTTAAATCGATCCGCTAGGTACATAATACCGCGTATTTGAATAATGACACTTTGAGTTCTCAACTGTAAACTGGGCACGCAGACATGGTAATTACTTGCACGTTTCTCGTCTTCTTCGTGACCCTTCTCTTGACTGTGTTCATGACAAGGAAAGGTACGAAGTACTAGTAAAAGAGCAGGTGAAAAGGAAAAGTCGCGGTAGGAGAAAAGGACATTTTTGGGATACTTTCAAAAAGACCATTATAATTAACAATTATAGTTCATCTTCGTATTTAGTAACAAAAAACAAACTCTGTGGTTTTAGTCTGCAAGCGAACTATACCGACCGAGCGACCGCCGCTTGTCGGCGAAGTTACTGCCAACTTTAGCGGATAGAGAGTGTCACGTGGTCAGCGCAACGAATCCCCACGGCCGTTAATTTCGGTTTTCTAGACCGGATCCGCTATTTCCTTAAAGTAACTCTTCAATTATCCTCACGAGGCTGAATGGACCCCGTTCCAGTCCCACTCCTTCTCAGAAAATCTGGTAGCGCCGGGAATTGAACCCGAACCTCTGGATCTGTAGCCAGGAATTCTAACCACTAGTTCACAGAGGTGGTCCATATGGGTCCGAAAATAAGCCGAACTATAATCTTTAAAAAGCAGTGTTCGAAAAAGAACCCCGTCTTATATCCAAGCTCAGTCGGTAGTTGACGAAAGCGTAAATCAGGAAAATGAAATGGTAGCAGGATATTGGGACCGTAGGAAACGAACCAAGGCAAGAGGCCCATACCCACATACGGATGTGAAACAGAGCCGAAACACAAAAACCAAGCAATTTAATTAAACCACAAGTGAAGGTATTTCGAGACATTACTCAGCAGTCTTGAGGCAATAAAGTTATAAGTTCTATTATAAGAGAAGACTTAAACTGAACATGTAAATAAAGAGATTCGTAACAGAATAACGAAGTCGAATTGTCACGTAGATTCGTTGAAGGGTAACAGGTTCGTGACAATAGTGTGAGAATGGTTACCAAACTGAAGGATTAACTTGGACAGATCAAGAATAAGGTGGAAAGACGTGACCAAGCAGAAAAACTGAACGTATGCAACACGCGACAAAGTTCATTGCAGAAAAGACGAAGAAGAAGAATCACAAGTATAATGTGTAAACTGTCCTAGCAGTACCAGCTGTAATAAACTAATCGCTGTAGTGTTCATTCTCATATTCATCCAATAATTTGTGCTATCAGAACTTTCTATCTGTCTGTCTGTCTGTCCGTCCCTCCGTCTGTTCATCCATCTATCTGTGGCTCTACGGTTGTTTTGTCGGACCTTGACCGCTTTTCCATTTTCTTAATGTTATACGCAGTAGGTAGTATTCCTTGGATGGTGGATCAGCCCATCGCAAGGCCGCTACCTACACACAGAACAATACAAACACAGAATAAACGCACACAGACATCCATGCATCGAGTGGGAATCGAACCCACGATCACGGTATTCGAGCGAGCGAAGACAGTTCATTGTTTAGACCCCTCGGCCACTGTGATCGGCCATCAGACTTTGGGGGATAGTAATTAACTTCTCCCACAAGTGTAGGGAATCATATATGCCATGTACTCGTACTTGATTTGAATGATGCGCTGGGTTTTGCTTTTTGCGAGTGATACAGATATGATTGGATGTGTCCTACGGAAAGAGAGCTGGCACTCCGCCTCAACATCCGTGCTCTATTGACTTCATTTCAGAAGGCCGTGTGTCCTCTCTACGGAGGGGGATGTCGCGAAGTGCACAGATAGACTCTATCATCATCATTATTATGGGGGGGGGGGGTGAAGGGAGCCTCAAGACACTTCGCAAAGAGCCATCAAAATGGGGAAAAAGCTCTGAACCAGCATAAAGCAGTGCTTAATACTGGTTTCTAGCTTGGCTTATTTTCATCCGAAACATCCCTTAACTGTAAACAGACTGCACGGCGTTATATCCCAGATTACAGAGCTCTTCATAACCACCCTCAGTTCCTATTGCCCGGTCTTGTATATTCCGAGAATCACAGGAAACCGTAACTGCTCTCTAGAACCGAATGTACAATTAGAGTATAGAAGCCGGGATAGCTCAGTCGTAACAGCGATGGAATACGTGTTGGAGAACTGGGGTTCGATTTCCAGCAGGGGCAAGTTTTCGTTTGTCTACTCCATAGAGTTCAGATCGCCTACGGGCCCACTGGGTCCCTGTGCTCAAAAAAATTAAGCACTACGCCATAAAGTCGTATGGGGGAGTGGATGTATAGATCCACATTTTCTTGAGCTCGGCACTAGTTGGAGGTGAGTGGTCAGCTTCACGTCCCGGCCACTTTACCCCCAGGGAAGGATCCCTCGATACCCATTGGATAGGAGGTTGGGTGGACCCCAGAGCAGGTCTGGACGATGTGGAGAAAATTCTTGACCGTATCGGGACTCGAACTCCAACACCTCAGTCATCCATCTCGTAGCCAGTCGCTATACCGACTACCCTACCCGGGGGTAAGCGACAGGAGCGTGAAGCTGACCGCACACCTCCATCTACTGCCGAAGTCAAGAATGGTGGAGCTATATCTCCACTCCTCTCTACGTTTTCATGGTTTGGCGCTTATTGAATTGAGCACAGGAACAATGTTTTTCCCTTGGCACTACAGCCCCAGTGGGCCTAGGCCTACCTCCATGAACTTCTCCATTCACTTCGGTTTTTATAGATCTTACACATTCGGTAGGACTCCTTGGGCGGGTTATCAGCTCGTCGCAAGGCCTCTACCTGTACACAAACACAGAAAAACGCACACACAAACTAAACATCCATGCCCTGAGTGGGATTCGAACCCACGATCCCGGTTTCCAAGCGAGCGAAGATAGTACATGCCTTAGACCGCTCGGCTACCGTGACCGGCTGGAACAATTTTACCTTTACGTATAAATTAATCTTTTATTAATTTGTGATGATGTTAATTGAATTGAATTGGTAGGAAACAGGGTCTCGTTAACTTTTATTCTTAGTGGCTGAACATTTAGCTCCATAATAAGAGGATAAGTGCTGAAGAGTGCTGTTGAGCCCTAAGGGAATGTTCATGAAATACATGATACAGTTAACTAACCCAACGAAGGAGATTTCTAGTTCAGAATCAGCGGAATAGGGTGATCGAAAATTAACGCTCTAGAATCATATTCGGGAACTTTTCCTTTCGGATCCCTGCCTAATCTCGACCGCAACACCCGCTGTCCTCAGTGAAAATCGTCATGATTTTCCTCACTTCCTCCACGCAAATACCGGGAGAATACCTTGATTGAGCCACCGCGACTTCCAAATCCCTTCCAATTCATCATTTATTAATCATCTTATCGTCAGATGCTTTTCGTATACTGTCAGTGCTGACAGCGTCATTAAATCAGCAAATAATTTCTTTAGAATTCGAGAGTCTCACAGTCACTAAATGTCATGCCTTTAATATAAGCAACTGAATTTAGTCAACACGTCTTTCCGTCTACGTTCATGTCTTCCAGGTTGTTTTCTTCGTTTCAGATTTTAATCTTAAGTTTATGCATGTATTCTTTGTTTCCCGTTCATGCTACATATTATCCCTCTTTTCATCTTCACATTAATAATATTTTGAAACTCGTTAAGCATTTTCCTTCAGCCTCCAGTTACTTCCTCCTTCCTTCTTCCCGATATTTTCCTCAGCACCCTGTTCTTAACACTCCCCAGTGTGTTGTTCACTTAGGGCGAAGGACTACCTATCACACATGGTCCCCAGTGACGACAGAAAAATTTCGGCTTGTGCTTTTGTTTTTGCCCTTCTAGCATTCTTGTATTATCCCTTGATGCAAAGAAGAAGAAATGAACGACGTACTAAGAAGCTAACATCAGCATAAATTTGAAGTCATATCTCACTCACTCATTCATGGAGCTGAGCCCTTCTTGAGAAACTGCCAATTCTGCAACTACTCAAGAATTTCCCAGGATTTTATGGAACCCGAAGGTTCATTACCGTGTTCACAAGAGCCCTCCACTGGTCCCTATCCTGAGCCAGATCAATCCAATCCATACCATCCCACCCTATATCTAAGATCCATTTTAATATTGTCCACCCACCTACGCCTTGGTCTTCCCAGTGATCTCTTTCCTTCTGGCTTTCCCACCAATATCCTATATGCATTCCTCGTCTCACCCTTTCGTGCTACATGCCCTGCCCACATCATCCTCCTTGACTTTATCATTCTAATTATACTAGGAGAAGAGTACAAATTATGAAGCTCCTCATTATGCAGTTTTCTCCAACCTCCTGTCACTTCATCTCTCTTCGGTCCAAATATTCTCCTCAGCAACCTGCTCTCAAATACCCTCAGTCTATGTTCCTCTCTTAAAGTCAGAGACGAGGTTTCACACCCATAGAAAACCACAGGCAAAATTATAGTTTTATAACAGTTAATCTGTTTTAATGCCGATCGCCCTGTCATTACCTTATGTTTGACTTGCGTTTCTTTAGGTAAACTATTACGTCATTAGGAGGAAAGTAATCTTCCTCACCGATAGGTGGCAAGAGCCATAACAGAGTACCAGAAAATAATCTGTCGCTTCTTAGCAACATGTACGTATATTCAGCAATTAATGCACTCCGTGAACAGGTTACTCATAATCTAATTTGGAGGACACATGCACTTAACTTTACATGTCCCTGTCCCGTCCACAACCGAATGGCTATAAATTGACGTAAATTCATGCGACATGTGTGACATCTATGTGCAGGTTTGGATGGGCCGGTGAGCAATGTTGCTGCTACCTGTGTGAGCTCCTCTGGCGCTTGAGAAAGGTGGCGCCGTGGGGGTGAAGGAGGAGGGAGGGTCATGCACAACACGGATAATGGAACAGGTGAGTAGGGAACTGTATTCTGCATACTCCATCATTCAACTTTCCAGATATTTAAAGCAATTAATGACGTGGAAATCTGCGGAACCAACGGAACCGACGTAAAACGCAAAATCCTTTCAGGGAGTTCTACAGATGGCAGCATTGTTACAGTATGAATTTACTTGTACATAAGTGTGTTAATACTTGAAACGTTTGTTGCTATAACAACACTTTTAACTGCCTTCTTCTTGATAGGAATTTTATATAAAGAGTACCGTAATGAGTGAAACAATACGGTTTATTTTCGTATGCTGTTAATAAATTAAAAGGATCGTGTGTGGCATAGACACACTGTACTTCAGATTAAGTATGTACATCTTTCCTGTAGAGATCCTTGACTTAACCTATTGCGTAACGTTCCATTAGCTAATTGAATCGTGTAATGTACTTGATGGAAGCGCGTTTCTATCGAGAAAATTAATCACTATTGAAGGATTAGTTGCACCTGCTTGGGTGTAGTTTTCATGGGTTACATGTGAAACCTCGTACGAAATGTGACTGCGTTTATACCTCTGACTTTAATTGGAGATAGCTTTTAATGCAATGGGATACAAATTAACCAACACTAAATTCATGATATAAGGTAATATTTGTAGCTGTTAAAGAAATTGACCCGATTTAGAACTCATTACCTTATTTATGGAACAGTGTATTGAGCCAGTTCAATCCACGTCCCAACTGAACGCCTTGTTCCTCGAAGATCTTTGACATTACCTCCTCACCTATATAGCATTCTATTGCTGCATGGCACAGACCACACAGAAAACAAGTCACATGATAACTATCTCGCCAGTCATTGGCGTGCTGTTGCCTAGCAACGAGTTATAAATATTCATCCTATTGTTGCGTCAACTTCAGCGAGGTGTTCATCGCGCCGTTGACTAGCTGTACACGTTACAATATATATATATATTTCATAAAGATTGGCTCAGGCATTCAGAGGTTGATGAGTTGGATGCGCAGACACACAGACAGCATGATGATGTCATAAGCCTACTTTTATTTTCTTTTTCAAAATAAGGAAAGTAAGCAAAAAATATGAGAGGTGAGTAAACGTTTGTGCTTCAGACATTAAAAAACACACACGCACACACACACACACACACACTTCGTCTGCTGTGGCAACATAACCTAACTTCTATACACGTCAACGTTTTCAATATTCAATTACATCGGACTGTAAATCTTATGGCAGCAGTCAGACAGGCCAAATCGAAGAAACTGCTCTTTCCGACGTAGCAAAGCCTTTCTGATATTTATTATTTGTTTCCGCAGCTGCTAAATCTATCTCTCTAGATCGAAGTTTCTGAATGTTTTCTAAATACTACCGTTTCCAGAAACATCTGCCCCAACTCCAGATATTTTACTTCTGTTAATCTAAGTAACATTACATTTTACACATAGTAATAATTTCGCAGTTTGTTTTTGGCTTACTTTCCTTGGTTTCAAAGAAATAAAAGGAGGCTTATGAAATCACCTTCCTGTCTGTATGTTCCCCCCCTCCCCCCAATTTGTTTAGGAGGCTTATGAGATCGCCTTTCTACCTGCCTGTTTGCTTGTGTCTATGTGTCCTTCTACCCCTAAAATCTCGTTTCCTATGCAGTCCGTGTCATATAGGAGGAAAGTAAGGGAACTTCTTGTGCGTTATGGTTCTGAAAGCGTTCTCTGAAGTCGAAAGAATATAAACTATAGTAGTTTTGGAAAGAAACTGCTCAGTAAAAGTATATGCTCCACACTGAGCAATTTATAGTGCTGCATAATGAGTAATTATATGCTGTTCAGTTTCCTTGAAGATTGTTATGCAGGATACTGAATTCTGGGAGGCTACGATCAGCTTGTACATAGGCCTGTAGTCTTTAAATGGGAAGCCAGGTAAGGTATGGACTGGCTTCATGTGACTTCGGATAGGATACATTGGAGTGTTCTTGAGAACTTGTTAATGAATGAACATGAGAAAAAGCAGGGCAGTTCTTGAGAAGTTAATATAATTTTCAGGAAGGCTCCTGTTACATGGAGTTAGTTACAAGGAAAGATTTCTACATATAATGTCATGTGTTCGAGTATTCGTGACTAATAATACCGTGTTCTGGATTGGATTTATTACCACTTTCTTGTACAATCACTCGTACTTGCAATTAATACAGTGCTGATTTACACAATTTGCAGTTCACCGTTACACACGCACTAGGTTTCTCAGTCTTTGCTAGTCGTCTCCTGATAACGGAATCAAAACAGTCTCACTGTGACTAGATCTTCAAATCACGTACTAAGTCTTCACAGGCCGAATTATAATCCTTGGATTACAAAAACCAAGATTATTCTCGGATTTCCGGTCTATGTTTCTACAACGTTATTCTAAATATTGTCTAAGTTTCCGTGGCGCATAATTTTCAAACCGCTAACAATAAAATAAAACTGCTTACGGAATATGAAAATGTTTTATTACTTATAGAAACAATACTGCAGAATTCTAAACAACTTCAACCTTCGCGCCTTTTATGGCACGTAAGTTGTGAAAATTGCAGGACACGGAAACCCCGACAATAATTTAGAATAATTCGATTCATTCAAATGTGCAAACTCCCGGAAACGAAGAAGGTACGTGTATGTCAGCCATTCAATGGCGAGGTTCAGCAGTAAATTCATGGTGATACAACACGAAGGGTAGACATGTAGAAGGCTGTATGAAGTGTGACAGGCTCGATGTGGAGGCCATGCGGGTTTCAGGCAAGTCACACTGGGCATACGGCGAGAGAAAAAGATTGGGAATTAGATTTCTGTGAGCAATAGAAATATTCTGGCGGGCTGAATTGAAAAGAGCTACAGATACTGAGCATCCCGAATTACATACATATATCGTCCAAAATGGGAGACTACATGCATAGCCCTGTAGATTATTCAAATATATTCCGTACGTTCAAACAGAGCTATTTATAAAAACCGATTTTAGACCACACTTCGAGTTCGATCGCGGCCCTGAGGCTACTAATGGCCTTTCTTTCTTGCATTATTTAATGACGCTTCTAGTATCGAGAGTATATGCCTTCGGATGGTGGGAAGATTGATGACTTGAAGAGGTCTAGAAGGAAGCGGTTACGACAATCGAAGTACTATCCCAGAATTTGCCTAGAAGGACTCTGTAAAACTACAAAATCCTCTGTCAGCATACAAGTGTCCTGGTCGAGAATGGTTCGACGCTAGTAATGGTGATGGTGACAGTAGTAGTAGTAGTAGTAGTAGTAGCAGCAGCAGCAGCACCAGCACCTGTAAAATTTGGAGATTTTGGGCCCATAAGAAAATAATAGAGATCATAGACAAATTCCAATAGCAAAATGAGAAATTAGCCTAGAGCTCACAATAATATAAACTTCGATAATGTCTTGTCATAATTAACTCCATTGAGAAGTCGCCCGTCGCTCAGCTACTCAAGAATTTTTCAACTTGTAATGGAACCCGAACGTTCATTTCCGTGTTCGCTGAAGCCCTACACTGGTCCATTTCCTGAGTTAGACTAATCCAGTCAATACTACCCCATCCTAATTCTCTAAGATCCATTTTAATATTATCCTCCGACGTACGTTCAGGTGTTCCTAGTGGTCTCTTTCCTCCTGGTTTTTCGATCAAAATCCTGCATACATTACTCTTTCCCATGCGTGCTATATGCCCTGGCCGTATCATCCTCCGTGAGTTGATCATTTTAATTATATTTGGAGAAAAGTACAAGTTATAGCTCAGGAAATTAGTCGCCAGCCTATGAAGTGAATATGTGTCATTTAGTGCTGAGGGTGTCAGCGAAAATACATAAAAAGTGTGCTATTAAGAAATAATAAATACATAATACCTTGAATATAATTCTACGTATTTTCACAGATACCGATAAAATTAGCTAATAGAACTCTTCATGAAAATCTTAAGGACCCCAAATATAAGGCGGCCAATTTTTCTATGAAGCATTTGAAAAACTTTTTCTCCTATATTCAGATTAATATGATATAAGCGAAAAGGAAATAGAGATAAATCCACGATTCAAAGCACCAAAAGCTGTTAAGAACTTAGAACGCCAACGTCTGCTGTACTGTACTGTATTCTCAGTGTATATGATGATGCTTATTGTGTGCAATGCCGATTTTGAACCTTATTGACGAGCTCTTGATTGGAAAATGTACTCCATGATGCAATGCAGTAACACGGTCCCCTCCCGGCAACCCTTCTTACGCTGTGTTAGGCTTATTTGTGGCGTTTTGTAAACGGCATTTCATGGAAACACAAAATACAGCAGATGAAACAAGCGAATATCGCGTTTTAAGAGCATAATAATGCGAAACATCGATTACAATAATATCTATAAAATACTTTATGGGATTTATGGGAAAATCCATTTATATGGCTTTATATGTCGGCGAATATTGTATGACTACAAAATGATCGATTTGTACCCTGTACAAATCTCACAGAATGACTATAACAAACAAAATCGGATTAACTATTTATGATACAATAAAATTGTATTTATGACGTCATGCCTAATCCGGCGGGATAACCGAAAATAGGAATTTACCGAAAACTTCCAGTGAAAATCTTTAATGTCATATTAGGAATAAATGGATGGACTTGACCTTCACATTAAGCGTTCTTTTATCCTTTGTAAATAAGGCTTAATAATTATAGAATTTAGTGATGACTATTACCGGGCCGTGTTTCTATATGTACAGGTACCTAGTAGGTGATGTTTGTCACAGTTTGTTGGATCTTTGAAACAGCATCGAATCTGATTCCTTTCATTGCAAATATTAATGTAGCAAATAAAAATTCAGCCGGTGCTAAACCAGGGGAGTTGGGTGGATGGGATAACACGGGGATCCCTCCTTTCGCTAAAACTCGGAGACAGAGCCCGAAGACTGGGCCGGCGCATTGTAGTGCAGAACGCAATGAACTCGAGTGACCAATCTCTTAATCACCCCTTTACAAAATTTACTTTCTACATATGTTTTTCTCTCACAGATTCATGATGAATCAAAAAATACAGTGAACATAGTTTTCACCCGCGATATTTGCATTCTCAATTTCTGAGTTGCTGTTTTGAACCTTTTATGCCATTCAGACACATTTGTTCTCCATAAACATTCTTCACCGTACGTACGTTTCAATATTTCAAAAGTTTCTTTAGCTGTCGAATTTAATTTTACACAAAACTTCACCGCTTCTCTTTGTTCCATTTTGAAACCTTCGGCACGACGAAAAAACTAACTTCAGCAAAACAGCTGTAATCCTGAAATGTATCAACCGAACAAGTTTAAGCTTGCCCATCATATAAACAAACGTTCTAACTACCTCCGTTCATCACCGATAGGTGGAATAAATAATATTACTGTAATAGCGTCAGTTTGGGAACTTAATTGTCACACTGTGTAGATATAAGCTCAGAACTACTCACCGCTGACACCATTTTAATTAAGTATGCAGGGTAAGCTGAGGACAAAATTTGGGCACGAGTTCCACACACTAAACCAAGAAAGAAGTCCATATATTAAGGCCGCTACCTACGCAGGACAACAGACAAAGAATAAATACAGATAGGCATCCATTCCTCCAGTGGACTTCGAACTCATGATTCAAGTGTTTGAACATGCGAGAACATTTCGTGCCTTAAACCGAGCGGCCTCTGTGATCGGCCATAATATTGTGACGTATAGACCAGTTTCTACACAACGACCGCGAAGCAAACGAGGCAACGGCCGTTACTACACAGCAGATGCTTAACAAGCAACAGTTGAACTACAACAATAAAGGAACTGCTGAAAAATATTTTCTACTCGGTCCGTGCAAAGTGGCTATATAACGAGGACACCAGTCCGGGAGCTCAGTTGTTAGTTGAAAATCAGTGTGAAGAGAAGATTAGCAGGTTGATGTGTAATGGCAGCCAGCCTGGAAGTTAGTCAGTTGAAGCACTAAGAGAGTTGTAAGGGAGTCTGTGAAGAGAAGACATGGTCTGTGCAGTTGAATCCCCACCATCAAAGCCGTTACCAGGAAACGACTGATGAAGATACAACGGACTGAGAAAACTTAGCTTGTGCTGTAGCGATGTCTAAAGCGTCTAAATGAGAGGTGACGCTATAATTAAGTATAATCACGAGTCCTGTGTTAAAGTGGTCAATAAATCGAATGTCCAATCCAAAACTCCATCGAGAGTCACTCCTTCACGTGACAATAATAAGCAGTTTTTCGAGTTTGAAAATTTTCTCCATTATCTTGTGCCCGACCTGCGTGTTTCAGACAGGCAGTATATTAACAGGAAGAAATTATTTTTGTGCGTCGATCGGTAGTGCAAGGCGGCGGATATACCGACCCGCCTTTCTCTATTTGTCTGGTTGCCGTAGTAGAAAAAAAAAAATCGGCTTCTGATCATCATCGTCAGAGGGCGAAGTTAATAAAATGGTTCCTGTCACTGAAACTTTTCTCTCCTACACACTCGACCACCCGAACTTTCCTGACTAAATATATGTATATTTTTGTCAACTGGCGAGCTTTGTCTCTATACAGATATTGCTTCAACTTCAGAATACCCTGCGCATGGCACCAGCATGAACAACTTAGTCATTTTATACCTCTGAACCTTTTTCTTTTATTATTTTGTGGGTTTGGTTGAGCCTGAGTCCATTTGGTACATATGCCACTAACTGGCCTTATGTACCAGCCCCAGATAATGGATAGTATGGGGAAGCAGAAGTACTTGGAAGAAACCTGCCCTAGTGCCGTCCTGTCCACCGCAAATTTAACATGACCGGACCTGACCTGAGATCGAACCCGAACAACCGCGGGGGGAAACCGGTGACAAACCACCTGAACTATGTCACGGCCTTACACCTGAATTTAAATAATTGTACACAAATTTATTTCGTCTTATTTTGTCTGCAGAGAAGTTTGTCTCTCCAGGACCCATTCCGAGACTAAATTTTCCTGATCTTCAAATATATATATATATTTTTTTTTAGATCCATACTACTTTGCTAGCTTAAGACGTTTTGTGTTATCCAGTCTAGCGATTATTGTATGTATCCTTCGATGTCTTCCGCTCGCTCCTCCAAATTTGCTCCTTATATCATCATTCTTCAATGTGGGCCCCTCCTCGAGAAGCTTGCTAATAGTAGTACTTTTGGCTTATTTTGGACTCCGTCCATCGTCTGGTATGTAAAAGATAAAAGACCACGACGTTTCGGAGACTGGATCTGTCTTCATCTTCAGGTGGGTAGGGAAGGATAAACCTATTCAGTTGGGCCCGTTAGAAACAGCTAGTCTCAATCGCTGGACCTCCGAAACGTCGTGGTCTTTTGTCTTTTACATACCAGACGATGGATGAAGTCCAAAATAAGCCAAAAGAAGTACAGTAGACACCATTGTCAGAATCCTTTCAAGTATATCTTGCTAATAGTTTAAGAAATTTCATTTTCTAAACATTTTATTCTTTTTTTATTTTCGCTGAGTCCATGCTTCGGAGCTCAAAAGTGGTACAGATTTATGATTTTTTATTGCTAGTAAGTGACGTATGCCGTAGAATGGAACGTGCTTCACTCTGTCACATGTATTTTCCGCTCCAATTTTAACTTCCTTGGTGATATCGAATATAATTTCACTTTAGTGTAAAAGAGAATAAAGAAACGTGAAGCTGGCCGAATGGAAGACGGGCAGGAGGAGGGGAGGACAACAGCACCACAATACATCTCGCCGGGCTGCATGGCCAACACACGGTAAATGAGACCATGCGAAGGAAGAAAGCAAAATCCGATAAAAGTTGTATAAATTCCAGCGAGAGAGATGAGGGAACAGGAAATAAAAAGCATGGGGTGCAGGGAAGAAGAAAGAGAGAAGGTTCGAGACAAAGTGAAGGAGCGAGGTGCGATAAATCATACCTTTAAGGATATTGTTTGAAGCACGTAACATAGCAGAAGACACATTTCTATGTTGCTTGCCACTACTTCGATACATGATCTGTAGGAGTAGTCCCGTCACCTCGCGCGAGTATGGACTGCGATATTGCTGCAAGAAATGGGCACAGTGACGGATGGAGATCATTTCTTATCTGACAGGGGCTGAGCGCATTCTGAGCCGAAATTTGGTCACGTCCCCATGATATTTTACTATTAACAGAACATTCTAATTATTTCACTCCCGTATTGTTTAACTATCTAAGCAAAAAAGGAGGTAAAGCTATCCCTGTAACAGGCCGTGAAAGCCCATAGGGTTGTGAGCCGTCGAGGCTCCTACATTTTCTAGACATTCGGCTCACAGATGGCGGTGACGTCAGCCTTACGCGCCGGCCGCCCTTTACCTCCCAGGAAGATTCCTGGTACTTATTTCTGTTAGAGGTTGAGTCGACCCCAGGGCCATAGTGCGTCTGGAAGGATTAATCAATTGAAAAAATCCACTTTAATGGGATTTGAACCCGCGACCTTCCGGCTTGTAGCATAGTGCCTCAACGAATTACTCTACCACCTGCACCCGCCTAAAAGTAACTAATTCCATCGTAATGGACCCTTTTGGAAAGGTAATTGTGATTCATCTACTCCAGAAGTATCTAGCAATTTAAAGAACCCTCAGGTTCATTGCCGTTTTCACAAGAGCCCGACGCTGTCCCCTATCCTGAAGGTACATGAATCCAGCCAACACCCTCCCATACTCTGTTTTTTTAAATACATTTTAATATCATACTCTTATGTACGCCTATATTTTATTAGTCCTCTATTTTCTTCAGGTTTCCTTGCTACAATTTCGTACGCAATTCTCTTCTCTTCCATGTGTGCTACACGTCCTGCCCATCTTATCTTTGGTCATTCTAATAATATTTGACAAGTACAAATAATGAAGTTCATTATATTTATTAAATAATCACCACTTTATATCTAAAAGTCCCATTTCTTCCCTTTCTTCGTCCGTTTTTTACCTTTATCTTCTTTCCTTTCTTTTTCGTTATAACCGTGGGTTATACTACGTCTTAACCTCCATAGGTCATAGATCTGTCACCTGTATAAGTACTTGAAAACTACTATGTCATACGTGTATCTTTCATACGTTTACTTCCTTCCCTTCTTTCTTCATTAAAATGATTAATAACCTTACATCTTTAAACTTCAAAGAGCATAGAGCTGTCATATATATATATATATGTGAAAACTACCACGGCGTTCCTTTCATACCCTTATCTCCTTCCCTTCTTTCTTTGTTACAAAGTAAATAAAGTTATTTTTCCTTCATACGGCACGGAGTTGTTAATTGTATAATAATATGAATACTACGGCGTGAGATCGACGTAGCATATTCTGTGTATAGTCATCTTGCCTCTTGTGAATCTTTTTCTGGTACTTCATCATAGAAAGGTTATTCGTTAGACAAGAATAAGCCAAATGTGAAATTTATGGTGCGCAGTGCGTGTATATATTTCCTGCGCATTGGTTCTCCTCAGAATATTGATTCTGAACCACCCCCTCCACAAATTAAATTTATCACGCTGTTAATTTTCATTAAACGTGCATTGAAAAAATCACTGCCAAACGTAAGTTTTCACAAAATTAATTTAAAAGCCATGTAGTCGGAGAGTCATATTTTCATAAAAAAATTACAATCTGACAATAACAGGGATTTGCCATTAAAACAATTAGTAAAGTTAAATTAAATTTGTTCTGGTAACATTTTGGGCTTTTGCAACAGAAAGATTTATGTTGTGGTTTTCTAGGCTATGATATGTACCATGAAGTCTAGCTAGTAGGTGTGAGGATCTTACTGCTTCCTTCTTCAAGGTAGAATTTGGAGCATATTCGTCTGAAACTTTTTTGTGTTTGACGACAAGATGTCAAGCCCGAAGACCTCAACGTATAAATATGCAGGTGACGTTACCTAGTGCACTTCAACGATGAACGGTTAGAACACGTGTGTTTCAGCTTTATGTATTCCCTGTGATGCGTGACTTTTTGAACGTACTGTATGCAGTAAGAGAGACGTAATAATACTCTGTTCTGTGTAATTTAATTTTATCGGATCCGATTTTCTTGAGATGTTTGAATATTATTTATTTTGGTGCATCTAAAAGTACAGCGAATACAAATTGTGAAGTTGAGGGAAATAGATTTATTTTCTTATTTATTTATTTATTTATAGAAGGGATCTACCTTCTGGGGTATAACATCATGTAGTCTGATATGAGTCAACCGATGTTTCGGGGAAACATATCACCTCAATCTGCACGTTGCTCCTTACCTTCTTGAATGCTGGTTTCTTACTTCGCTTACTCTTCGATCCTGAAGATGGAGACGGTGTGTTCCTCGAAACTTCCATTGACCTTTGTCGGACTGTATGGTATTATATCCCAGAAGACAGACCTTCTTAGTCATTAATGACATGGCCTCGCCATAGCTCAAGCGGTTAGTCGCTGGCTTCCCACCGCGGCGGCCCGGGTTCAATCCCGGGTCTGGTGAAGCGGGATTTGTGGTGGACAAAGTGGTGAGTACTTCGGTTTCCCCTGCCAATCTTCATTCCTCCAAATTCTCCAGCATCATAATCACCCGGGGCAAGTACAACAGGCCAATCAGTGGCCGACGTACCTAGTGGACCCAGCTGGACTCCAAGCGCCACTAAGCGAATTTTTAATTTTTAGCCATTAATGTCAGAACTTGAAATCCGACGTAAACTTTCATTCTTCGCTTCGCTTCGCAGTCAGCGGTTCAGATACACGGAATCAAATGAGAGGATTATTACAGAATTCGAAAGGATGTTAAATAAAATAATCGTGATGTGACTTTGAGGTACTCTCCTCTATTTTATTAGCAGAACTGAAGAAAATTACGAGAAATCCTATTCAAGGTAGCTCAGTCCATCATTATAAGTTGTTCACTTCGTTTCAAAAAGAGTGCAAAATTCTGTGTGTTTCATGCCCAGTCTCTACTCGCTACTGATTGCCATCTCTTTTTCCTGTCACTGAGAGCCTGAGGAAAAGCATGAAAGATAGACTGTCATTTAGTTTCATTTCGTTGCAAAGCGAATGTAAAGTGTATGATGTTTTATCTCGGTGTCTGTACTTGCTACAGAGCTGCGGACTGACAATTTGGCCATATCGTTCTTTCGTCACATGTGGGCTGGGGAAAATCATAAGAAACTTCATTCAAGATAACTGGTCGTTTTACGTTCATTAATTTGAAAGCGCATAAGAAATGTTGCATATTTTATACTGCGCCCGTACTCGCTATGGAGCTACGGACAGACTGCCTTCTGCTCTGCCCCTCCTGTTCTTTCGCCACTGTTTGCAATGATATAAGCTGGAAGCACTTGAAATTTCCTCTTCCAAGCTTCTATAATATTTTGAGAAGCAATTTCCGCAACGATCCAAAGGAGAAGAAAGAAAGGACGGTAAGATGTACTACCCCTTAAAATAATATCAACTGTCGCCCCTACGCTCCGTGAAATCGAGAGGCAATTTGAACCTGTCAGCATTATAACAACCGTGGCGATGATAATATTGTGGCCTCACACGTTTGATTCAGTCTGTTATCTTGTTTAATGATTAGCATAGGAAGTTCTTGATGGACTATAAAGCTAGAACTGAAAGAAAGAAAGTAAAGTGGGAACGGAGAAGATGCTAAAGGAAACCAGTGGTCCTAAGGTACAGTGGTAATGTACAACAATAAGGCTCAGTGTTGTACGCGATATACTCTGTAGTCACTGTCATCTGGTTGATTCAGCTCTAACGCTCCAGACTTGTATTCGGGTGCTACTTAGTTCGAATCTCTGCAGATACATCGACTATTCTTGAAAGTTGAGTGTTCATTAACGTCTTATTTTGTGGATCCAGTCCACACCCATACACATGTTCATGAGGTACCTTTCTTTTTCCACACGTTTGTTATACATAATTTGAAATAAATATATATGTTCAATAAGTTCAAGGAGGATGAGGTGGGCGGGTATACAACACGAATGGGGAGAAAAGGAGTGCATATATGATACTGGTGGGAAAGACAGAAGGAAAGAGGCTACTGGGAAAACCAAAACGTAGATGGGTGCACAAAATGGATCTTAGAGAGATAAGATGGGATGATATGGATTGGATTGATCTAGCTCAGGATAGGGACCAGTGGAGAGCTCTTGTGGACACGGTAATAAACCTTCGGGTTCCATAAAGTGCTAGGAAATTCTTGATTTGCTGCAGATTTGTCGTCTCCTCCAGAAGGGCTCAGCTCCATGAGTAAGGAAGTAAGTATAGCTGTGCTACATGTTTCGACCACAGTTTGGTCATCATCAGGCCCTAAATGAATATCTCAAGTAATTGAACACATTGCATACAATACTGATCCGTATTAGTTAATAGATTGCTGTGTTGTAGCAAATATATCTTGGGAATATATTCACAATATTTAAAGAGGTAAAAAAAATGGTAAAAATGAATACAATGTTAAATGATATATTATATAAATTACATAAAATGGCATAAAATAGATTTGCACATTAACTAGGGGCAGTAATAATCTAGCAAAGAATTTTACACTGTTCGTGCATTTCTTAATAATTTATCTTTTATTCACTTCTCGAGATAATTTACTGACATTCACATTTTCATTCTGTCAGACTGTAATGCAATGACGTAAACATGAAGCTACTTCAGAACCACCCTACAGTCCCATAATGACAATTCTTACATCATAAAAATTCACTTTACTTTGGAGAAAACTGGGGGATGCCGAAGACACTTGTTTGTAATTGCCTAATGTAAGTATACTGCAGTCTGACTTTATTCTTTCGCCCCATTTTTATACTTTTCATATCCCCTCGTATGTAAACTATGATATTTTACACCCCCTCCCCATAGCGGAACATATGTTGCAATATATACCAGTTAGACGGCTTATAGGCGTAAGTGTTAGGTCCATATAAGTTTAGGGTTATGATAATGCACTACATTGCTGGGGTGTCCCCACCTTCACAATGGATATATATCTCCACTGCAGAACACAACATGCGGAATACAATTTTCTGTGTATTACAGCAACGGAAAGAAACCACGCGGGTCTACCCGTCAACGTCTTCCTCGAGCTATTACGCTCCCCCTTTGCGGCCTGCTTGCTTATATTCCCCTCCGGTCGCTCAGCCAATCTGTTCAGGAGAATATTGGCAGTGATAATATTCGCTAGCGTTAAGAACGTAAGCCGGTTGACATAGGTCAGAGGGCGCTTCTCGAGGATACGACAGAAGAATTATTCTCTCATCTCATTATCGGTGTACTAAGTGGCAATGCGAAATTTCTATATACATTTCTTATTCCTTCTAACCACACCACACTTTGTGTTTTATCAGCTGCACTAACGTCTAAAACACGTAAGGCGTCATATACCGTATTAGCCCAATATAAGGGGACTTCTGTTTTTTCAAATTATTTTTCTTAGAAACGAGGAGTCGCAATATTTTTTGTGCCCTTTAGAATAAATATGAAGATGATTATGAGGAGTTTTAATTGTTAATTAGAATTATATTTTTTTTCCTTGGCACTACAGCCCCAGTGGGCCTAGGCCTACCTCCATGAACTTCTCCGTTCACTTCGGTTTATCCAGATCTTACACATTCGGTAGGACTCCTTGGGAGGGGGATCAGCTCGTCGCAAGGAGAATTATATTTATGGTAATAAATTTTGAATTTATTTTTTATAATATAATTTTTACTTCTTTTTTCTCAGAACCATCAGAATTAAATGCTGCATTCAGTTTTGTCAAAAATTCTTTTTTTTTCGGATTTTTTATCATTTTGGAGTACAAGACTCCAAAATGATAGTTCAGGGGGTAGTGTTCAAAGTTAAAGAAATAGGTCATGAGGCTGTGGTTTGGATTCGCTGGCTGAAAATAGGGACCAATAGCCGACTCGTGCAAATACTGTAATGAGCGTTAGGGTCCCATAGAAAGCAAGGTCTCTATGAAACAGAACCAGTTTAAATTAAACATTTATAACAGCTATTGCTTCACATTTATGGAGGTTGCTGCTGAAATTTGTACTCATTTATATTTTACTGTACATGCAACTGATGCTGGGGTCGGAAATGCATGGATCTATCCATCTACTCCCCCATACGTCTTCACGGCTTAGTTAATGGCTTAATTATTTAAGCACAGAGACAACTTTCTTTACCTTTGTCATTAGCGGTAGCTATTGATTGTGTTTTACCTCCACATATACGCATTATCACCACGCATAATTCTGTACAGTTTCAATACTCAATTCTTTGTGTCTTTATTTAATATTCCCTTTAGTGTACCACAGTGTTTTATATTCCTGTTTCCTTTCCAGAATCGTAAATATTAAAATATGTAAAAATAATTTTACAAGTTCTTTTATGTGGTTGTAAAACATGAGATCTGCTGTGAGGGGGAAACACAGTTTCAGTGTGTCTAAGAACAAGATGCTGAGGAGAACACTTCGACCTACCAGACAGGGAAAAGTGAATTATGGAAAGACTTACACAATAAGAAGCTTCACTTCACAATTTATATATTTTACGAAAATAACTCTATGAAAATGAGAATAATGGATCATATAACACGTGTATGGATAAATATATATGTAATAAAAATTTAGTTGAAAATTATGAAGGGAAGAGACCACATCGGAGATCTAGATATGAATGGAAGATAATGTTATAATGGATCTTACATTAAGTCGGTTGTGAAAATGTAGAGTCACGTGAAATAAGACAAAGTACAATGGCAGACCTTTGTTTACACTTTAATGAATCTTCAGGCTGTATAAAAGTATCAAGTTTCTTGACTAATTAAACAGTTATCGTCATTTCAGGCGAAACCCTGCACGAAGTAGTTACTTAACTCAAAATACTTGATTAAGTGTAGCATATCTTTCATACTTACTTACTAAATGAGCTTTTGGAGGAGCCGCCAATTCTGCAGCTACTCAAGAATTTCCAAGCATTTTATGGGCCCCGAAAATTTATTACCGTGTTCACAAGAACCTTCCACCGGTCCCTATCCTGAGCCAGATCAATCCAATTCATACCATCGAATCCTATCTTACTTTATTAATAAAGATCCATTTTAATATTTTCATCTTTTTGCCAGCAAATTGGACTTAAATTTGAGAAACTAGTGAAATGCTACATTTGGAGCATAGCTCTGTATGGGGCTGAAACTTGGACACTTAGGACAGTAGATCAGAAACACCTGGAAAGCTTCGAAATGTGGTGTTGGAGAAGGATGGAGAAGATCAGTTGGACCGATTATGTGAGAAATGAAGAAGTGTTATTTAGAGTCAATGAGCAGAGGAATATCCTACACGAAATAAGAAAACGGAAGGCTAATTGGATTGGTAATATCTTACGCGGTAACTGCCTTCTAAAAGAAGTTATTGAAGGAAAGATAGAGGGGCGGATAGAAGTGACCAGAAGACGAGGAAGAAGACGTAAGAAGATGCTGGATGACCTTGGGGACAGAAGAGGATATTTTTATTTGAAGGAGAAAGCTCTAGATAGCATCAAGTGGAGGAACTGTTCTGGAAGAGACTGTGGACCTGTCGTCTTGACAGATTACAGATGAATGAATGAACACCCATCTACTACTTGGTCTTCCCAGTGGCCTCTTTTCTTCTGGCTTTCCCACCAATATCCTATACGCTTTCCTCGTCTCCCCCATTCGTGCTACATGCCCTGCCAGCCTCATCCTCCTTTGCTTGATCTTTCTAATTTTACTTGAAGAAGCGTACAAGTTATGAACCTCCTCATTATGCAGTTTTCTCCAACCTCCTGTCTCTTCATTCCTCGTCGGTCCAAGTGTAGCATGTCACGTATGACAATTATCAAGCTAAGACGTGAATCCACCTGAGACTACTGCGCATGTGTCTAGAATTCAGACATTTCTCATCCAAAAAGCTAATGTCCGATTCTTGCAGATCTTGACAGAAGTGTACGTACTTTCATCTTCCCTGTGATCCAAATGCAACTGGCCATCCCTGACGCCCGGGTCTCGTATCACTAATCAGCTTTGCATCTCCTTTGCTCTGACCCCTCCAGTGTGACCACTCCGTCATTCTGGGGCGGACTTCCTGGTCCCCGAGTCCCTGAGCTGTCGATTCCAATCCATGGCCTCCCATTACATTAAAAGCAAAGTCTCAGTCTCGGTCCTTCCACGGCTTTTATTTCGGCTTCCGAAATGTTATGAAGTTACATTAATATGGTTTTTAACTGTTGGTCATTCTGAGTAGTAACCGAATTCCGATATGCCATTTGCCGGAACCGAACTAGGGAATGAAACAGTTGTTATGAAATTAAGACAAGAATGAACTCTTTGAATGAAGTTCATGATTCAACTATTCATTCCTTCATCCTATAGAATCTTTCCCCTTAATTTATAAAATATTTAGAACTAAGTTAGCCACTTTCTACAGTTGTATTGCTTCTAGTTTCCGAATGTACTACCTTCAAAAAGCTCGTTATTTTAGACCACAAAATTCTTGTACGTTAGACATTAGATATATGTTTAATAAGAGGCTTAACTTAATAGCTTTTTATAATATTTTAGGTTATTTAATTATAGGGGCATTTTTTTCTGTGGCGCTACAACCCCAATTTGGGCCTAGGCCTACCTCCATGAAACTCTCCGTTTCACTTCGGTTTACTAGATCTTACACATTCGGTCGGACTCCTTGGGCGAGTGATCAGCTCGTCGCAAGGCCTCTACCTGTACACAAACACAGAAAAACGCCCACAAACATCCATGCCCTGAGTGGGATTCGAACCAACCATCCCGGTTTTCGAGCGAGTGAAGACAGTGCATGCCTTAGACCGCTCGGCTACCGTGATCGGCAATTATAGGGGCATGCGATAGTGTAATTGATTGAGGCAGTATGCTATAAGCCGAAAGTCAAGAGTTCGGTTCCCGATGAGGTCATTATATATATATTTTTTCAATTTACCTGATCCTTCCAGCAGCACTATGGCACTGGGGTGACTCAGCGTCTAACAGGAATGAGTACCAGAAATCTTCCCGGAAGGTAAAGGGCGGCGGGCGCGTAAAGCTGATAACCTTACTCCCATCTGTGAACCGAATGTCTAGAGAATGTGGGAGCCTCAACATCTCACAATCCTATGGACCTCCACGGCCTGTAACAGGGATAGCTTTACGTTTGCCTGTACCTTTGTTATTTATGTATTAGTACCAGTACGTTAGGCATGTAGCGCGAATTGTGAGATATAAAATACTTACTGAATTCGGGGGAAGATATCTTAAAAGGGGCCATTTCGAAAGACGATTAGGCTATGAAATGGTAAAAATAATATGTAACTGAAAGAAAGGTCTGTGATCATGTATGTGGAAAGGAACTAGTTCCGAGCCTTGACCAAAGGTGTTGAACCTTCTGAAATTACTATTCAAGGTTGAGTAAGTTGGTGACTTTTTTTTTTTGTATAATTCAGTGATGTGTCAAGCATATGTCGGGGCCTTAAGACAGAAATGTATTTCCTAAAGACAGCTTAGGTTCATAGACAACAACACCCCGGAGGTGAATTCAAAGGAATCACCTAATATCAGCATCCCATTTAGCTGGGTTGACCGCGGTTTCGGCCATCTGAAATAGATGAACAATTGTCTGACATGTTAAGGTTCGTGGACAGACGAAGAGAATGTTACAACACTCAAGAAAACAACGGAATCAGGCAAGAAGCTCAGTACAGCGTGTCGTTGCATCTACTCATTTCTTGAATTTTTCTTGATATGTTCCTCCGAAACGTCGGTCTCCCTTCGAACTGCGTAGCGTTACAACTCAAAAGACAAAAAAAAAAATAAGTTGAGTGCATTCTGATGGTGATTTCTTGCTTGGTTTACTCTTCAACCCTGAAGATTGAGGCGATATGTTACAAAAAAGGGCTATTTTTATTACACGCATTCAAGTAAAAATTAGACACAAAATTTTCCCAATGCATTACACTTCCTAATTAAGGGTCCACATATACATTAGGCCCTATATCAGCCATTGGGCTATTACGAGTGTAGTAGAACCGACTATGGACCATAGAGGACCCTGATCTCGATATTGTCTATATATCGATCTATAAATATCGATATATCAGAGGCACAAATCGATATATCATGTGCATCTCTTAGCTAAAGTCCCTGCTGTTAGAGAAACACTCGGTGTCTCTAAGCTGAAAATGTAACTTATGTGTGTATGAACATACGATAACCGTTTCTGTGTTCTCTGAGCTATAACTCGGTCAAGTTATAGAGCAGACGTCTGCGCCGGCGTCGTTCTGTACCGTGTGAAGGAGACGGAGATAGTGCGGGGCCGAGATCCTGTTATAATGGGATTGTCTTGTATGGATGATTACAATAGTGCACTCAACCCAATCACTTTAAGAGACGAAGAGCTGCGCACTGCCGCTGGGTAGGGGCTGGGGTGCTTTCAGAACGAGTCAGAGCTACTAACTTCACACACACATCCGTTCAATACAGGACGTGTGCCAGGTCTGCGAAGCTTCTAGAACACACCCCCGCGTAAACCATGTGCAGTCACTTTGTACAGCCCTTAAGAGAAACAGTTTACCTTGAAATGTCGTCTCTTCTGGTTACAGCATCATCATAATAACAGCCATTATGCAACGACATTGTATTTTCTAACACCTTATAGCTGACCATTGCTCAGTCAGTCGAGAGATATGAAGTAAAGTAAAAGTTTTACCTGCACTTTTAATTAATTAAGCACCACATCATGAAGACGTAGATTGAGGTGAGTGGTCAGCATCACGCTTCGGCCGCTTAACCCCTGGATAAAAAGCCCGCGGTACACATTGAATAGGTGGGCTAGGTGGGCCGGAGAGCAAGTCTGGGCTCTGTGAAGTAGAGAAAAGTCGGCTGGCCCTTTTGGGAATTTAACTCCAGCCGTCCAGACCATAGCCCGTCGCTATACCGACTGAGCTGTCCCGGATCCAGTCGAGAAATATACGACAAGGCATGCAATGAACTAGTTTAGCGTAAACGGAATAAGCATCTGAAGATGGCACTTTTGTGCCGAAACATGTAGTGCGAGTGAGAGGAGGAGATAGATGAGTGTATGCACTGGAAGACGGTTGAAATAAATCATGGAAATATACCTCCTTTTATGAAACCCAAAACTTCATAATGGAGTCCACAAGAGCCCGCCACTGGTCTCTGTCAGGAGTCAGACCGTCTGATCCACATCCACAAGCCAAATTTCTTATGACTCATCACAATTCCCGCCTGGAACTGCCAAGGACTCTGCTCTGTTTCCATTTTCCGACTAATGTTTTTATATCAAATTTTCTTCTCTTCTGTTCTTGCTACATGCCCCGCCCATCATATCTTCCTTGCTTTGGTTATACTAATCATATTTGGTGAATAATGCAAATTGCGAAGCTCTGTAAGGATTTGAAATTTTCAAGGCTGTAACTGTCATCTGAGAAGTGATACCGTGTAGCCTGGTAGAATTTTACCGTCCTTTTGGTAGAGCTTACTGCCTGCATGAGGAGTCGAAGAAACCGAGCGGAAGCTTCTGCTTCCTTACTCCTCTTACACTTTTACCTTGAAGATGGAGGCAGTACTTTCCTACGAAATTACGGTAAACTTTTACCAAAGTACACGGCATCACATTTGAGAAGATAGTACAATTTATGAAGCTCCACATTATTCAGTTTTCTCAATTCTCCCATTATCTCCTCTCTGTCTCTCTGTATCCTTTCCCCCACCACACGGAGTCTATGTTCTTCTCAGAGGACGTAAATACCAAGTTTTTTTTTTCACTGGGTCTGCAGCCCCTTGGGCCCTGGCTTCTGATTTTCAGTTTCATGATTATTTTACAGACGGTAGGACTCCTTGGACGGGTGGTCAGCTCGTCGCAAGGCTCCTGCCTAAACACAGGACAACACAAACAGAATAAACATATACACATAGCAAACATCCATGCCTTGTATGGGATTCGAACCCACGATCCCGACTTCCGAGCGAGCGAAGTCAGTATACGCCTTAGACCGCTCGGCTACCGTGGCCGGCATACCAAGTTTTACAACCATAAAAATAAAGAGCAAATTTACTGTTACTATGGTTTTATGTATCGTTGTACATTTAGACTGGAGTTGGGTTGGCTATCTAAAGTAACGCAATAACAGGTCTACTCTGAAACGCTGATAGTTGTTCATTTGTTCCAGATGTGCGAGTATATTGCTTGTTGATGAATTCTGACATACCCGTGGCTGTTCAGTTCCTCGAGATGCATAGTTCTTCTTACTATATATATAACCTTACGCGATTAACTTATCAGGTTAGGCCAAAACCCCATCCAGTACGGCCAGGATGGGTGTTTCTTATTCAAATGTCTTGGGTGTCAAATATACGGACGTAAGAATAGAATTTCGTATGATAAACCTATGTGAAGCAATAAAAGTTAACGTTAAAATGAAGAATGAGATTACTAAGGTCTTAAAATAAGGGCCACGCCATAGTTCAAGCGATTAGTCGCTGGCTTCCTACCGGGACGGCCCGGGTTCGATCCCGGATCCGGTCAAGTGGGATTTGTGGTGGAAAAAGTGGCGCTGGGTCAGGTTTCTTCCAAGTACTTCGGTTTCCCCTGCCAATCTTTATTCCACCAATTGCTTCACAATCAGCCTCACCTATCATCTGGGGCTGGTACAATAGGCCAGAAGTGGCCACAGTACAACGAACTTAGTGCCACCCCACTAGCAATAAAAAAAAGGTCTTAAAATCATTTAAAATGAAGAGAATTCATACTTTAATTTGAACGAAGTTAAACTCAAGCGTTAAAACTTCAGATGAAGTATTTGAGGCGTTAACAAAGATTGCAAAAATTATGCAAAATAGGGGCGGAGAATATTTAAAAGGAATTAAAAAGTAAAATGTTTTCTCTGCCTAATTAAACATAGCTGTGTGAAAACGTAGCTCTACTTTTAACTTCGCCAGCAGATGAAGATGAAGCAGCTTCACGTCCCGGCCACTTTTCCCCCAAGAAAAGAATATGTCTTCGGTTCGCATTGTGTATGAGACTGGGCCGGCCCTAGGATTGGTCTGGTCGCTGTAGATTAGAGAAAAATATTGTCACATGTCCGGGGTTCCGTGACTAATAATAACGGCTTCTGTATTAGATGACTGGATTTGTGAACGCCTTCTATTACAATCTCTCTTAATCACAATCAGTTGGCTGCCGTGAACTCTCTCCATTCTCATTCTCGTTCTACGACTGACTCCTTGTACTGTGTTGTACTCGTCCGTACTCATTTCTGTGCCCTCTTATAAATCATCTGCACGGACCCCACATAAAGCACCTCTTCTGCTATCCAGAATGTGTATTTATTGGCCCGTTACCTAGGATTGGATGCCCTATTTTTGAAAGCGTAACTCCGGAAATGTGTTTGCCGAACCGTTGCCTAGCAGTGGTCGTATGCGTCACAATATCTGATGTCATGGTGCTGTAGGTACACAGATAACTTTAACTTAAAAAGAAAAGGCTAGTGGAGATGTGTAAATCGTGAAGTATTAATTTGTTTAAATGGCCGAAGTGCCTCGGTGTAGACTCCGAGTGCTATAGTTGCAGTGTGGAGTGGTCCTGGCCGCGAGAGCCATTACGAAGGCTTGCAGTGGCCCACCACAGAGAGCGAGACGGAAGATAAGCGAGCTGGGCGGAAGATACTTGATTTTTTTAAGCCCCTGCGAGCCTGCTGGCCCGCCACTAGCTGCTACGTTCTCCTTCTCTTTTGCTTTCTCCTCCTCCTCCTCCTCCGCCAAAATGAAAATAAATCCTTTTGCTAATAGACTGGTACATGAATTTGCTATTATTTTCAAGGAAGAATGATATATATGGTAAACAGAATCTGAGAATGCACTCTCCATGTTGCTTGTCTGCGTACTGAGTAAAGTAGATGGGTGCAGGGGGGTTGCGCGGGGAAACAGGGGGATGTTGGGACCGAGCAACGAGAAATGGAAGAGAGAGCAGTGGTTGGGATGGGAGAAGTTAAGGGTAGGAGGAAGGTAGGAGGAAAAAAAAAAGCCGAACACAAAAAACCACCTTCTAAATTTGATATAGCCCGCATTATTGCTGATGAGGTACCTTAACTAGGATAAAGTGACATCGAGACAACGCGTGGAGCGGAGGGAAGTTTGCGGGGTAAGGAAGGGGGCTGCTGGCTTGGAGTGGGGGTAAGAGACAGAACGTGTTACACATTAATACTCTGACATCATGGGAATTGATAAAAAATAAATATATTAATTTTCGAAACTTCTCACTGAATGAAATTGAATGAATGAGCGGGCGGAACGCGTAAAGCTTTTAGCCGGGCGGATCTACAGTTGTGGGTACATGTAAAATAATTAATGTTACCAACCTACGGTACAGTGTATTCCAGGTAAAGTACAACCAATAACGGACACACATCAGTTACGTGTTAAACTTTCAACTTCGAAATCAAATACTTTTTTTGACGGCTGAAGATATCTACCCGAAAGAAATATTAATTAATTATCACTCTATAAAGACGTGTCGGGGAGTGGAGGTATAGCTCCACCATTCTAGCACTGGATGAGCTGAGTAGTCAGCTTCACTACCCGACCGCTTTAACCTCGAGAAATGATTCGCTTGAACCCGTTAGATAGGAGGCTGGGTGGACCTCAGAGCCAGTCTGGAAGCAGTGGAGTGGAGAAAAATTTTGCCTCTGCCAGGAATCGAACCCCGTCCCTATACCAACTGAGCTATTCCGGCACCTGGGATCTGTTTAAAAGTTGTGATAATTTTGTAATAGAAATACATCATTATAGTGCTATTCAGCATTCTTGTTTGGGTCGTAACGACCTTACGCATTGCTCATACTAGTATTTCATCTGTGCTGTTGAAAAGTTTGGAATTAATATATTATTTGAAGGTAATAGCTAAATAGTTAAGATATAACACTTATAATATCTGATATTAATATTATTATTATTATTTACTTTTCTGCATTAATGATTATTTCCTCCAGTGCTTACCTTTGGTTAGTCATTGACTTCATATTATGTTTGTCCATAATGTAATTACTTGTATGTACACTGTGTTGTGTCTGTAATTGGCCTTGTGGCTGTTGACTCGGCACATAGATTATAAAGACCTGACTTGATTTGAATTATAATTATAGATGTCCTAAAGTCAGTTAACCTCATGCATTGTCTCATATTAACGGGAATCTTCAGAATTCAACGTACCAGCCAATTTTTAGAACAGTATCACAGTGCTGTGAGCTGTCCCTTGAACTTGGGCGATTTAATTTCATTTTTTTTTTTTTTTTAAATTCAGGACATAGTAAAGAAATTTCTAACGTAATTTCAGTGTACATGTCACTGAGCAGGTAGTTGAATTTTGGGTCACTCTGTGTGATTGACACATTAGCTGGATTGAATCTTCAGACAATCCATTCCAGAGGTTGTTCATTGATGCTTTATTTCTCATTAGTGTCTTTAAAAACAAGCTTAGTTGATCATTAGTTCTGACATTGCTAGTTTAAGCGCACATGCTAGGTCTGTCAGAGACTCATCGACTTCGGATGTTCGCGCAGAGGTTTGTCCCTCAGCCTCGTGTATTTCTGCAGCAAATGCTGTTTGCAGCCACATGTCTTGCAGATATTTTAAACAGAGATTTATTATTTTCTTTAACTAATATTATTATTAAATGTGTTAAAAACATGTGTAATAGTATTTAAGGTTCCTCTTCCTACTCCTGCAGTTACGCTGTTTGGTTCTTATATTCCGTTATTTTTGTGTTTTCTCTTCTTCTGCTTCCCATCTCCTCCCGCCATTGCATTGTCACTGTTCATTTATTCGTATTCCTGTTGCTCCCTCTTCAGAATAGGACATCCGTGAAACACTTTGTTTCAGTTCAGTTTCTTAATCTTCAGAGAGTCGGCAGGACTCCTTGGAAAGGGGATCAGCCCGTCGCAAGGCCGCTATTTACACAAGGCAACACAAACAGAATAAACGCACGCAGACATCCGTGTCTTTTGTGGGATTCGAACTCACGATCCCAGCGTTCAAGCGGGCGAAGACAGTTCATGCCTTAGACCTCGCGGCCACTGGGACCGGGTGCATACTGAATTACTTACTTACTCATGGAGCTGAGCCCTTCTGGAGGAACCAACAATTCTGCAGCTACCCAAGAAGTTCCCAGCATTTTATGGAACCCCAAGGTTCATTACCGTGTTCACAAGAGCCCTCCACTGGTCCCTATCCTCAGCCACATCTATCCAATCCATACCATCCCATCCTATCTCTCTAAGATCCATTATAATATTGTCCACCCACCTACGCTTTAGTCTTCCCAGTGATCTCTTTCCTTCCGGCTTTCCCACCAACATCCTATATGCATTCCTCGTCTCTCCCATTCGTGCTACATGCCCTGCCCACCTCATCATACTTGACTTGATCATTCTAATTATACTTGGAGAAGAGTACAAGTTATGAAGCTTTTCATTATGTAGTTTTCTCCATCCCCCAACGCACTGAATACTGCCGATTAATCACATCGCGACTTTCTAAACGATGAAAACTACATTTTGAAAACAAATTTAAAAAAAATAAGGTCGTCAGTGAAACTTCAAGTCCTCTTCCAATGAAAATCAGTTTAGTTTAATAGGGATCCTTAATGAAAGCGGATCATCGTTTCGTGAATTCATTTGGATCTTCATGAGGGTGCTTACAAAACTTTATATAATATCTTGAGGTTGAATAGAAATGCGCCACGGTCCAATTTCACCCATAGAGAACGTAATGCATTCTCGAGAATACATAAATATTTACAACATCGTAATTGCCAGAGGTGGCCAAGTTCGAGTATCAACAGTGGAGGATGTAACATATTCTCTGAAATATTTATCCGCTATATCAGCACAGCAACAGCCTCTGTGGTCTAGTGGTTAGAGTTCCTGGCTATAGATCCAGAGGTCCGGGTTCGATTCCCGGCGCTACCAGATTTTCTGAGAAGAAGTTGGTCTGGAACGGAATCCGCTTACCCTCGTGAGGATAATTGAGGAACTATTTCAAGGGAATAGAGGCTCCGGGCTAGGAAACCGAGGTTAACGGCCGTTGCGCTGACCACGCGACACCCTCTGTCCGCAAAAGTTGGTACTAACTTCGCCGACAAGCGGTGGTCGCTCGGTCGGCATAATTCGCTTGCGGACTAAAATCACGGAGTTTGTTCTTGTTTTATATCAGCACAGCATGCAGCTTGCAGTACTGTGAGCCGATAACAGCCTACCTGACGGCAATAAGATGCTAATGTACCGAGCAAACTTAGATAGCGGCACAGTTAAACCCTTTTTTTTTTTGAGCTCGGAAGTAGGTAGATAAATGGATGAGATAGATTCGTTGGCTGAAAGATATAAAGTTAAAAGGTAAAGCTATCCCTGTAACTGGCCATGGAGGCCCATAGGATTGTGAGAAGTCCAGGTTCCCACATTATCTAGACAATCGGCTCAAAGATAGCGGTAAGGTTGTCAGCCTTACGCACCGGCCGAGCTTTACTCCCCAGGGGAATTATTTAATTAATTCCTGATACTCATTTCTGTTAGAGGCTGAGTCAACCTTAGGGCCATAGTGCGCCTGGAAGGATTAGGTCAATTTAAAAAATCCAATGACTTCATCGGGACTCGAAACCGCGACCTTCGGGCTTGTAGCATAGGCCTCAACCAACTACACTACCGCGTAGTATTATATAGCTAGGATACAATGGGTAGACAAGTAGATGGATGGATTGAATTAGACTGGATTGGACTCAACTGGATGGGGCTAGATTGGATTGGATTCGATGGACGGATAGATAGATAGTTTAGGTAGGGTTAGATTAGATTAGGTTATGTTACGTTAGGTTAGATAGCTAGATGGATTAGATTAGATTAGATATGTATATAGCTTATATACTACATATGGATTAGGTAGATAGACCGATAAACAGGAGAGTGGATAGGATTGACCGCTGTCGCTACTTCAGGCAATATAACATCGGACTGATTGAGCGATATTAAACATTGAATTGCAAAGAATGTTGAAGAAAGCGGTCGTGGCCGAACGTAGGTACTGTCCCGGCATTGGCCCGGAGGGAATATAGACATAGATTAGAGAAATGAAGAAGCAAACAAAGGAGAAAGAAAAGAGAAACACATTAATTTAGTTCGCAGACCACGATGAGGTGAGGTTAGACGAATGGTGATGAAGTTGGCTATGAATGCTGTATTAAAATCGCCATTTGGAATCTGTGCCCCGCCCTTTACTTCACGAGCAGCCTTGTAGGCAGTTGAAACGTCTTCAGGCATAAAGTGTTGTTTCTCCCCTAGCTCTGGCATAAGAGATATAAATACACACTAATCTAGCGTGGCTACCAATTTACCGTGAACCAAACTGCGAGGCGCTTCATCAATCAGGAGGCCTGGAGATGTCTTACCGGGATTACAGACGCACGTACGCAATAAAATACGCTCCCGCGCAGCTAAAATTGTGGTTAAGTTGTAAACGTCGTTATCTTAATATAAAGGTAACTAACAGCTAGTACTGATATCCATGGGTATTTCATTCTTTGGATAAAAGCTATAGAATCCAGTGTGGAACTTGAAGTTCTTACAGCGCTTAAGATGAATATTAATGTCTTAAGAAGGGATATGTGGCTTTTATACATACATAAAATTCTCGAAAGTATTTCTGCCTCTATCATAAATGTAGCGAAGTGTGGACTGAATTTCATGTATGATTTAGAATAATTCAGACTTTAAAGTGAAGAGAAGACGTTACCATGATTAGAAATAGCAGTTTGAGGAAAGGGTAAAAATTCCGCAGCCTCTCTCGTAAGCCGCTTCTTCTAGCCATGCTGACCTCTTCTCTTCATACAAAAGATGAGAGAGAGAGAAGGGGAGGAGAAAAGGTAGTAGTGGAGAGATATTGAGAGACATATCTGAGGGGGAATAAGATATATATATTTCTAATTAACTCCGGTTTTGAAGGTTTCCAGGCAATGCCCGCTTGTCCTTCCTTCAAAAGACTGAATTTTTCTAAACACTATTTATAAATTCAGTTCATACCTTACAGGAAACACGTAATACCTCCTCTACATTTCAAGAAATTTCCTAATTCTTTAAGCCTGAATGCAATCTAAATGATAGTAAGGAATCCGGTTCTTGCACCACAGAAATTACTGCGACCCCATTACATAGGCAGTTGTTGTTTAATGAAATAAGTATTGCTTACTGAAAATCATATAAAATCCACGACTACTTTGTAGGAAAAACTGAGTTTATAACTCTGAAGCAGATGCTACATATTGTAACGAGGATGGCCAGAGCGTTTCTAGGCAACGACCTGTTAACAACCTTCAGCCGCGTAAGCGCACTCGAAAATAGAATGAATGTTTAGAGTTCGTTGCTAGGCAACAGTCAGCACACTAATCGGCTAACAACGTTACTATCATGTAACTGGCTTTCTGTGGAAGCCGTGCCGCGACCGTTGCTATGCAGTCATTAGTTAGACACTCCTCGACAACAATAGAGGCTGTTTTCTATGCGTGTTCGATGACAACACAACTGTGCTCTGAAAGGTTTGATACAGGCCATAATCGCTCTGGTTTGTGCATAGGATAAAGGCTACTTTTGTTCCCACGTCTCAAGTTTCCTCTGCCATACAAATGTTATATTTAAAGCAGAAGAATGTTGAATCTGTTTAACACAACAGTGCGAAACCCCTTACAAAGTCTCACTGCATAAATTAAATTATTTATCGACAGTGCTTAGAATTCAGTCTTTACAAGTTTGCTTTAGATTGTATCGATGTAGCATATGAGCAAGGAGTCAGGACAGTCACATGCGTGACTATGGCGTGTGAAATCAATTGAAAAATTGCAGGTCGATTTTAAAAAACATTTATGAAGTTTCTAGTCAGGATTTTAAAGTGGTGGTGGGAAGTATAAACATGTGGAGGAATGGAAGATATCCTCGCGGACCGCACACAACTTCCGGACCGCTTGCAGCGAGTTACATATTCCTTATCTATACCATTAATGTGACTGGTTAAAAGGATCAGTAACTGCATTGTTTTACGGAAGTTCAAAGATCAGTATTAATTTTTGTAATGAATCTGGCACTCTTAATATGATAATCTGTATTTTTAGAACTAATTTCATGAATTTACTTATATTTTCTTGCGGATCCTTACTTTCGTTAGGGAGAGGGAATTGATTGAACCCCAATCTCCAATCCTGTAAATTAAGCCACGCAATGTATGCCTCTTTCTTTCGGAAACCAGCCTCGGAAATTATATACATATTTTGTTTTAATCTGTATTATATGTAGCACTTTTGTGGATTAAGCCGTTACTTAGCAGAAGCACAAAGAAACATCACACTCTATTTGTGACGTCAGAGTGTGCATGTGGTAAAGGTTAATGTACGGGCCTGAAAGGTTATTCTTGTGATTAAAATCGAATCAATATCCTGCATTAAATGCCATTACGCATCCCCCCTAGGAAGAGATGGTGGTCAATCAGTACACAAAACCACGTATTGCTTTTAAATTTGAAGACAAAACTTTCCCTTCTACTCTGCGCGGTACGCCTGCAGCCAGCGTTTAGACTACCCCGCACGATTCTTTAGTCCGATGAGTGGTCTGACTTCTCGGGGCTTCACGCATTAGCATGAGTTCATGTCTTTTAGAACAAGAACGATATATGAAACTTATTTTCGGTTTTTGTTTCGACTGCTCTCTCATTGTTTCGTTTTGTAATCTGAAGAACCTTTCTGAGAATAATTCCTTTGTCAGCAGTTCGTTGATGTAACATGGCATGTTTCGTGTCGTGCAAAGATTTCAGTTCCTTATGTCATATTTCTAAGAAGCCGGGGTAAGTCAGTCGCTGTAGCGACGGGCTATTGGCGTTACGATCCTGACAGGGCCAAGAGACTTTCCTCTTCATAAATTCCCTGTGTGTTATTAAGCACAAGGAAAAAATTATCTTTACCGTCGATTTCCGGGGCACGAGGTATTGTAGGTGGTTGAGGCACTATGTTAGAAGCCGGATGGTCGCGGGTGCGAGTCCCGGTGAGGTGGATTTTTTAATTGGCCTAATCCTTCCACCCGCGCTTTGACCCTGATGTCGGCTCAGCCTCTAACAGAAATGAGTACCAGGAATCTTTCTGGGGGGTAAAGGGCGGCCGGCGCATAAGGCTGACAGCATCATTGTCTAGAAAAAGTGGGAACCTCAACGTCTCACAACCCTATGGGCCTTCACGCCCTGGTACAGAGATAGCTTTACCTTTCACTATCGATTTTTAAAGTGATTCATTTTATTAAAATTTTTAACTTAAGTCATTATTGAATGCATTGTTTTATTTTAATATATTTGCTTTCACTTTCCTTTTATTTGTTACACTGGATTTTTTACCTAACTCCTTTATTTTTTAAAATAAACATAATGTTACAAAGGTACCTGCTCGTTGCGCAGTGAAGGCATAGATGTGAATATCCACTCATTCTTGAACACGCTTCACAGAGGTGGGGTGTGGGAGAGGCAACTTTACCCTTGCGGGTAGTTGCAAGAGGACTGAGTGTCTTCCGGTTTAATTCGTCTTACCCATTTCTTTGACTTCCAACTGCCTCTCCACCTTTACTTCTGTTTTACTCCATTTATCTTTAACCGTTTATCCATATATTTATCCTGTTTTGTCCTTCCTTCCAGTGCCACATACTCAAATTTTGATTTCCCTTTCATTTATTTGCATCCTGTTTTCCGTTCCTCTTCCATATCGCCACTTATCTTCCGTTCAGGTTTATGATTTTACATTTTCCTGCTAGTTACTCTGAACCGTGTACCTGGGCTACTGACTGGTCAAGTGACGAATTAATATTCGATTTTCGATAACGACAAGAGATATTTCTGGGGTCCGCTAAGCCTCATACCCATTGGGTACCGGTGGCTCTTTCCTCAGAAAATAGAGCGTCAGGGGCATGAAGTTAGAACCCACCTCAGTCTAGAGCCGTATTGAGAATGCATGGAGCCATATCTACACGTTCCCATACGTCTTCATGACGCATAAATTAAACACAGAGGAAACTCTTTGTTATGTACTTTACTTTATTCTCCCATGAGAATCTCTTTTTTGGTCTATTTCCTTTTTTATTTTTACAATTTATGTGTACTTTATCTTATTCTTTAATCCTCACGCGTTTTCATTTCGTTATATGCACCCCTTTATATAACTTTTGTTTTATTGATTAGTTTTACCGTCCGCACCATCTCTGCACATGTCACACTGTTGTTCCCACATGGTCACTATCGCTAACAGCGATACGAGGTGAAGAGGAAACCTAACTCATATCCGGTCGTGGAAAGTCTAAAGTATAAATTGTAAGAAGCTTGCTGCAATGCATTAATAAGGAAACCGAGCTAATTGCACTGGGGGGGAGGGGCGAGTGGCGAAGAGAATTGCAGGAGGAGGAGATTACACATCTCCGAGGCTTGAATTGGGATTGGTGTTTCATTTAGAAAATGGCGGTATCCTGCTGCGAAGAATAATTACAAACGAGTGGAGGGTGACCTGCTAAGCCCGGCTGACGACTACAACTTCCGCAAGACATGTAAGAATGGAAATTAAGAAAACAGGTTCCTGGAATGAGGCCTGTCATCTCCTTACTTTAACAGTTCATGTTAGCACGTTCTTCCGCCTTTCTATAAAAAATGTTGTGGTTACGAAATTTCTTATGCTGTCGTCAGCATTCCAGTAAAATCATTCGTTAATTTTCCAAACTCGTTAGATATTGTCAAAAGCAGTTATTTCAACATTGTCAGGCAAGGTGGGGTATTTACTATAGGATTCTGACGATGGTGTATAACACACTGATATATTGGGTCCAGTGATTGAGGCTAGCTCTTCCTAACGGACCCAACAGAATAGGTGTTTCCCTTTTCCTTCACCTGAGGACGGAAACAGATCCAGTTTCCGAAACGTCGTGTTTTTATTTGTTATCTTAAAAACCAGGACGATGGATAAAGTCCAGAAACCCAATATATCAAGGTGGGGTATTTTTTACAAATAATTTCTTTAATTTATTTTAAGAGCTGAATATATTAGCAAGGTAGAATTTTTCAAGGTAATCCCCCTCAAATTCTTTATAATATTTCCATCAAAATAAATTTTAAAATCCTGGACAGGAACGTCTGACTGAATTTTTTCACAGATGATTCAATGTCCTCAACGTCCTAGGAGCGCTCTCCTTCCAGCACACTTTTGAATTCTGGAAAAAAAAAAAACAGAAGTCAGCTGAAAACATATCACGAGAGTATAGCGGATGATACAGGGGAGAGATGTCTTTTCGTTCTAAAAACTACGACACTCGAAGCGAAGAATATGCTGGCGCGTGGTCATGGTAAAGAATCAATGAGCGAACTCTCCACAATTTTCCTTTCTTGCGCCTTACGGCACCTTTCACTGCCTCCACATAGAATATCTGATTAATAGTGGTCGTTTCGAATACAAATTCAAATTGGATGGCGCTCCTGATGTCGAAAAAGCAGATCAACATTATTTTAATGCGTGTTTATCGGCCCGTTGCCTGGCACCGTGCATGGCGCGGATCACACAGAAAACACTTGCAGCATATTTTCTATTGTTGCCTTCGCGTATATCTGGCATTGCCTAGAAATGTGTCAACATGTCACAATATTATATTACAAGGATTTGCCTGATTACACGGATCAGCATTCTCTTTGGAAACCTAGCGGTCACTCAGCTGGTCAATAAATTCCCAACCGTTTTTAGAACCCGAAAGCTAAGCACCGTCTTCACTTTAGCTGACCACCGGTCTCTCACCTGAGCCACATGAATCCATTCAATATTTATATATTTCCAAGGTTGCAACTTATATTATCCTCCCGTACACTTTTAATTCTCCCAAGCGGTCTTGTCCCTTCAGGTCATCCTACTGAAATTTTGTGTTTGTAATCTTTCCCTTGCGCTCTACATACCCCTCTGATGACATCATTCTCGATTTTTAAGTATAATCATGATTACTGGAGAGAACAGATTGGAGTATCAACATACAGGAAACGTGAACCGACTTATTTAGGAAGTGACTTCTTACTGTGTAAAACTATGAAGGAATACAGTACTGCAGGTTGATGCCGCGGTAACGTTTCAGATTTCTACTCTGAAAATACTTCCTTTCCTAATCTCGACTGGATTATCGGTGATCTTAACTGAGATTATCGGCTGTTTGCACTCACTCTGCCGGACGAATGCAGGGATGGCTTCTTGAAGGAGTCCACGAACGCATATTTGAAATGTTCCTAGTCACTCCTCATCATATCGCCTTGATCTCATTCAGCACAGTTTGAATATCGACGTTAAATGACTGAAGATTCAGTCACGGATGAATTCAAGATGCGCGGCTTGCATTCTTGAGGTGCTGGGTTCAGATCTCGGCCGGGACACCGTCTATTCCAAATGAGGCTTCAGTAGATAACCTCACCGCATGCAGACAAATTCCGGGAACTTATGTCTTATTTGTGGTTATTATTCAAGGCTTGAGTTTAACCGCCACACAAAATTGTGCTTAAAAACTGATTTTCCTTTGTCTAAACACTTCACATTTCTACCTAAACTGTCATCAACAGCTGAGTCGACCCCAAAGTCATAGTGCGGCTGGAAGGATTAGGAAAATTGAAAGAAAAACACCTCATGAGAATTCGATTCCGCGACCTTCCGGCTTGTATCATAGTGCCTCAACTAACCACGTTACCGCATGCCCCATATTTTAAAATGATTTGCACTAACAGTGTAGAAATGTTACTGTTTTGTGTACTCCATTTGGTGGTGACTGTTTACCTTCGAAAAATGCAGCATATGTTTAGAAATAAAAAATAAAGAAGTTCTTTTAAATTTCTCTTACGATTCATGTAAAAAACCGACTTCAGAGACACTCCTTTTAAGTAGGCTACAACTGTTTTCTTCCAAATCTCTTCTAATTCATTATTCATCCTGCCATTCTACGCTACATAGCCTGAGCTAATGAGAACTTCTTTAAATAATCACTGACTGGATTATCCTGTTGTGTTCTGTACCATTAACACAGCTGTCTGATAGTAACTGTGTTATTATTCTTAGCCATTATATGTGTCGACCCTATTTCCGGGACATTTTCATGCGGTTACTCACCTTAATCATCTGAATCGTTACGTTGTGTATTCCAGTACAACATAGGTCCCTTGTTCATTAGCATAAATGTGGGAATATTTTTTTAACTTGCTCTACAACCCCCCGTGAGCCCTGGCCTCTGATTTTCAGTTTCATGATCATTTTACACACTGTAGGACACCTTGGACGAATGATCAGCTCGTCGCAAGGCCTCTCCTAAACACAGGACAACACATACACACAACAAACATCCATGCACTGAGTGGGACCCCGGATTCCGAGCGAGCGAAGATTTCATGCCTTAGACAACTCGGGTACTGTGACCGGAAAATGTGGGAATATGCAGACAGTAGAGTTACATTACATGTTCAAGTATGTTTATCACTTGAAAAAGACCTAGAAATAGTATGAACGAGAGAGTTGTGTTGATGGTACTGCAGGAATTATTCCTTAGGTAAGCCATAAATAGAAATACACACGCTTTATGTCACAGTTTGCTTTGTATTGGGCAGAATGCAAGCACTGGGGGGAAATATCGGTACATACGAATTAATGTTCTAAAGAATAGACTCGACTCATTGATATGACAAAATTTGATGATGTTAATTCACCGCGAAATATAATACAATTTTGGTAAATTCATTCGAAATAATTTCCTGTACCTTCTATCAGATTGTTCCTTCACTCTTTCAATAGCGGAGTGTTTATTTCCTTGGTTTTGAAATATTTTTTTGTGATCGACGAACCGCATTCATTCACTTGCTTGAATAAAAAGTAAATATGAGACTCGCTGCATGGAAAGTTGTGCGCTAGGAATCGCCAATTTCATAGAAGCAACCCTCAGTCAATGAAATTGCTCCTGTGCGCTGTATAACGCAGTAAATTATAGTTCAGAGCTTACGAAGTAGGGTTTTATAACCTCCTCCTTCAGAATGTCAAGATGTTTTTAAAGTAAGCCAAGTTTCCCCTCCCCCTCCACTGCCTGTTTTTTCCTTAAGGTTGAAGTGCCCTTCACTTGGTAAACGACAACCAGTAGAGCTCAGTTGAATATACTCCGAAGCCCGAAAGCTTTTTTGATGTTGGACTAAGGGGGCCATGTTTCAAATTCAAACACGTTTGTAACAGTGTGTGTTTGTGATATGTTAACAGACTTCCATCTTATGGTGAGATTTATTGCGGTTCGTATTTTTCTCCATCAATCGGCAGTAGCCTTCGTATTTAGCGTATTTCCCATATTTTGAAAAAAAAATTATAAGAAGGCTTATGAAATATCCTTGCTATCTGTGTGTCTGTACGCCCCCTAATAACTTTTCCTTCTCTGTTCTTTGCCGTGAGATCGTGTTTACCAAGCCGTTGCCTAGCAACGATCTCTCTTCTGGCTCCACTATTCTGACTTTTAAGCCTCATGTCACATTCCTTTCAATAGTTGTTAGACGTGGTGTTTTCCGTGAGATCTAAGTCATATCAAATACTCACTGTGTAGTGACAGGAAAGTACGCGATCAGTTCTTCCCAGAACTTGTTATTGAAATCAACAGTTTTAAACGTCATTCATGTCATTCACAAATATTTAACCTGATAAAGTTGTGGTCTTCTAGATAGTGGCCCAATGTTGTTTTGTTGTCCGATTCCGAAGTTTCGAAGGAACATGCCATCCTCAACTTCAGGAAGATACCTAGATATGTAGTTTCATGGATCGATTCAAACATTTCGAATGTTGTCTCATGTTAAGGGTTCAACCCTGAAGATGGAGGAAGCGTGTTACTCCGAAACGTGGTTTCCGCCGATATAATTACACGGTGTTGAAACAAACCAGAAGACTAGAGGAACTTCGGAACTCAACTGAAATCAATTCCCATTCCCGTATTCCCTCCTAATTTCTTGGCACGGACCACGCACAGAAAACACAGCCCCTCTACTGCTGCGTAGCGCAGACCACACAGAAAACAAGTCAAGTGATACACATCTCGCCAGTCCTTTGACTCGTTGACTGTTGCCTGGCAACGAACTATAAACATTCGTCCTATTGTTTCGTGAACTTCAGCGAGGTGTTTATCGCGCCGTTGCCTAGCTATACATGTTACAATATTATTAAGATGATCAAATTAAGGATAATGAAATGGGTTTTGCATGTAGCTCACAAGCGAGAAGATGCAAGAACGACGTACTCATAGACAGGAGGATTTTAAAATGGATTCTGAAGAAATAGGGTTGGAACAAATGCATTCGATTCATCTGGCTCAGGACTGGGACCACACCGCAATGGACCTTGTGATTAGCTTCCCAACAGGGATTCAGTCCCATCGTTGCCAGGTGGCACGGAACGTGATTCAGATTTGCAGTGTAGCATGTTGTTTCTTTTGAACTTGCTTCTTGCAAAGAAGGGAATCAGGACCCAAGTGGCAGCCTTTTAAGTAACGGGACAGTTAAAATGATAATAGGCTCTTAAGTTTCGTAGAAAGAAAGGGGGTAGGGAGGAAAGTAAGAGAGAGGGGGAAGAATGAGAGAAAACGAAAAAAAAAAGGAGAATATAGAAGAAAGTAAGTGCCATTTTTTCCCTAATCCCGCAAATGTTGCCGTGGAGTAGGCAACACTGCTGGAAGGGAGAGAAATCCGATAGAGTTAATGGAGGATTGATTGGGTTGGGTGTGTGTCCTGGAGGAGGGGGGGGAGTACGGCGTTGAAAGCAGCATGATGGGTACCCTACGTACAAAAGAAATCAAGCTTTTACAATAGTTTTTTTTTCTGTGTCTATATATATATATATATATATATATATATATATATATATATATACCCTCATATTCAGTAAAGGTTTTTAAGGACTCGGTAATAGCAGGTTTCAACATTATTTAAAAGACTGCTGAAAAATGCCGATGCCCCATTGAAATGCCTTTTCTGAATTACAACTCTTACGACTTGTAAGTAGAGTGCCCTTATTAGAGTTTTACGTCTTTTGTGTAGTCGGCATGTTGTGTATATAGAGACTTCGAGGGTGATTACGTTCAAATACTTAAAGAGCCATTTCTCTGCTATTCCCGTTATTGGTCGTTTGACGAAGCAGCCCAAGCGGAGGATAGTTCGTTATTCGAATATTGTACTAAAAACCAACCTTTTTCCTGAGATAGAGTTGATACTGTCACGTTTAGGCGTTTGTGCGTCTGTCTTATAAGACTGGTTTTAAATTGTATGATTGGATTTATTGATATTATATACACACAACTCGGAACCACAAGTAATACAGCGCTCTCGCTATTCTACACAATTTCCGGCTCATCGATACACACACACACTAAGGTTCTCAGTCTTCATTAGTCGTATCCTGGCAACGGATTTATAACAGTCTCACTGTCGCTTCAAATTATACATGCAATTTTTCCACCGCCTAATTCCTTTCTTGTCATTATTCTGTAACTGCCAATTCCGAAGACTTGACTCAATTCAATTCCTCTGCCCCCCTCCCCCCCTCAAACTCATATCCCAGCAGCCTGGCGTCTCGAAACTCGACTCGACTACTGTTCTGTTTCGGAACTCTTCTTTATAACCACTTTGCACGGACAACGCGGTAAACACCGTCTTTTGATGTCACCGAAGTCGGGTGGTGGCGGGCACCGGTCTGAACGCTGTAATGCAGAGAAAAGTCTCTTGCCTAAGTAGAAATCGAACCCTGGCAGTCCAGCTCATATCCCGCTGCTATACCGACTGAGCTGTCCCGGCTTTTATGAAGAATGTAACGTAACAAATTTGAAGAACATCGGCGGAGGAAAAATTTAAACAATAAAGCAGTAGCTTTGGCGGTTTATCTTTCCGCCTGCTTCACCTGCTTTCCTGTGGCTTATTCTCCGCTCTGAAGATAGAGGCGATATATTCCTCCGAAACGTCTAACTCCCTCCGGACTGCGTGGTGTTAAAATCCATAAGAGCGTGCTCTTCAGAATCGAGTAACTTTCTGATGATGATATAATCAACCACGTCAGTATAAGATGAAGATGCACTGTCGAAAATTTTTAGACACTGTAAATGCTCCTTACGTACACACTTTGTGGTGAATCACTTAGACGTTGGGTGGCGTGACAGGGTTGCTTCTCGGAGACCCGTTGTTTAACACGCGCCACATTTTCCGTTCTTCCCGGAAGCCATGATGTATGGGACCGCACAGGTGCGATGCCTCCCAGCACTGCCTTCAGCATTCATTCTTACCGCGGTTAGCACCCCTGCTGCGAATTCAGCCGATTTGGATATGAAACTCACATTGCTGTCACACTTCAGCCCCTCTTACAATATTATAATCAACCTCTACCGAACAGCTTGGGAGCTTGGATATCTCATTTGGTATAGTGACTCAACTACGGGTTGTATGACCGAGGAGTCGGGGTTCGAGTTTCGGCAGAGGCAGGAGATTTTTCCTTTCTCCATGACGTCGAGGCTGTGTCCGGGGCCCACCTAGCCTCCTGTACAATAGGTACCGAGAACAAAGAGGCATCTACTGCCGAGGTTCATAACGGTGGAGCTATACCTCCACAACTCCAATTTCTTCACGATGTGGCGCTTAATTAATTAAGCACAGGGACAACTTAACCGTCTATCTTAGCGAGCAGGTTGTGTAGCGGTAACATTCTTGACCTCTCTGAAAGTGCATTGTTCGAATCCCGTCCGGGATACCGGATATGTTGAGGTTCTTCTTAGTTTATCTCGTTCTCTCTCACATATACCGGAATAGCACCTCCATTATGCTCTTCCCGCTTTCTTCCGGATCCTTTCCCGTTTCCTTCCGGATCCTTTCCCGTTAATTAAGCCGCCATATTTCCATTCGGTATTGTACAATCCTCATATTGAAGTCATCATGAGACAACCAAAAAGATAAGAACTTTACCCGCCTGTGTACTGTGAGCCGAGATAGCTCAGTAGGTATAGCGACTGGCTACGGGTTGGACTACAGAATGGTCAGAGTTCGAGTCCCTGTAGTGTCAAGAAGTTTTCTTCTCCACTCTGGGAGTGTGGGGCTCTGGGGCCTACCCAGCCTCCTGTCCAATGGGTATTGAGGGCTCTTTCCCCGGGGGTAAAGCGGCAAGGGCGTGAAGCTAACCACTCACTCCCAGCCAGTGCCGAGGTCAAGAAAATGTGGATCTACACATCCACTTCTCCATAAGTCTTCATGGCGTAGTGCTTAAATAGTTAAGTACAGGGGTAACTTTACCTTTTTTACCCTTTTTTACTTCTCAGATTGTAATTATCCCCGGCGAAACTGAACAAAGGAATGAGGTTCTGTGGACTGAACCAACGGCAGAATGTAGCAAAACGGTTCGTTTTGGTGTGATGATGAAGTTCCTAGTTCCACTGTCACATAAATTTCACAAAGCGATAAATAACTGCAGAGTGTTCACGGAAAGTACTACAGATTGACATATGCTTAATTGAGCTGGACGCGTTGTTTTCTATTTCAAGACTTCAGTAGAATTCGGGAGGATGTGCGAATGCGAGCCGGTCACGGTAGCCGAGCGGTCTAAGGCATGCACTGTCTTCACTCGCTCGGAAGCCGGGTTCGTGGGTTCGAATCCCACTCAGGGCATGGATGTGTGTGTGCGTTTTTCTGTGTTTGTCTACAGGTAGAGGCCTTTCGACGAGCTGATCACTCGCCCAAGGAGTCCTACCGCATGTGTAAGATCTAGTAAACCGAAGTGAAACGGAGAGTTTCATGGAGGTAGGCCTAGGCCCAAATTGGGGCTGTAGCGCCACAGAAAAAAAATGCGAATACGAAGTTTAGTTTTCTGTTACCTGTAATTATAACGTACTTCAGTTGATCAACAAGTAATTTATAACGCGATGTTTGTGCTCTGGAAAACAGATTGTTATAACTTTATCTACTCTAAGAACCTGAAATTATAATTTGTTCTGCTGAGATAACAGGTAGTAGTTGTCTGTGTGCTTAATTAATTACGGCGCCATGAGGAGGTCAGGGGAAGTGGACGTATATCTCCAGATATTCTTAACCTTGCCGCCAGATGGAGGTAAGTTACCAGTTTCATGTCTCGACCGCTCTACCCCCGCGGTAAGAACCTCGGTACTCGCTCTATAGGAGGCTGGAGGAAGTCAGTACAGAATGTTGAAGAGCGGACTCCCTGCCCGTACCTGAGAATCGAACCGTGGGTTTTCATCCCGAAGCGTAATTACCATCTTCACTAAGTTGTCATTGCCCCAACAGATATTGCCCTCTAACGAATAGAAGGTGAAAAATTACCAAGGCCTGTCTGTAAGTACTGTGCAAGCTGAAAACATCGGTCTTATCATCGGAGAACTTGCACCGTTGCTTTTGGTACACTGAAACACAATGTGTACCTAAATGAAGAGTAGAATGCTAGAGATCCAACAGATCTACCCACAACTTGCCTCGCCTTCTCTTCGTCGATGTGTAGTAGCAATAGTAGCCCCAAGAATATTCCTGGTACTCATTTCTGTTGGAGTCCTTGGTAGCGTAATTGGTTGAGGCACTATGCTACAAGCCGGAATGTCGCGGGATCGAATCTCGATGAGGTGGATTTTTTCAATTTCCCTAATCCTTCCAGCCTCACTATGGCCCTGGGGTCCACTCAGCCTCTAACAGCAATAAGTACCAGGACTATTCCTGGGGGTATAGGGCGGCCGGCGCCTAAGACTGACAACGTTACCGCCATCTATGAGCCGATTGTCTAGATAATATGGGACCCTCAACATCTCACAACCCTATTGGCCTCCACGGCCTGTTACAGGGTTAGCTTTACTTACTTTTACTTGACTAATTTCTGTTAGAGGCTGAGTCGACCCCAGGATCATAGTGCGACTGGAAGGATTATGTCAATTGAAAATATCCACCTCATCGGGATTCGATCCAGCCACCTTCCAGCTTGTAGCATAGTGCCTCAACCAACTACGCTACTACGTGCCAATAGGTACCGGGGGTTAAGCGGCCGAGGCGTGATCTACTGCCGAGGTCAAGAATGTTGGGGCTACACCTCCACTCCCCCAATATATCTTCCTGGCGTGGTGCTTTACCTTTTACTTTAACAGTCATAGCAGGAGCAGCTGCATAATGTTCCCTGCCTGAGGAGCAAGGTTGTGGACAGTAGGCAGTGCGGATGAACAGGAAACTTGAGCGACGGTGGTGACCCCGGCAGCTAATATCTGGGAAAGCCTTCTCGTGCACTTTGTAAAGTGATATATTAGAAGGGCAGCAGGCTCGGGGTTGGTATTCCAGCTATGGTGTACATATTACGGCTCTGCAGCTGCATGTCAACGGATGACCGTGGCATTTGCCAGGATTAAGAGTGTTCTGAAGCAATAATGGAGCCACAATAACGCTGGATCAGGTGTTTAAAACGGAAATGCAATTATGATATGACACACTAAGTAATTTGTTTCCAGTTTAAGACAACCCACATTTTATTTATTACAGTACTTTAAAATGGCGAGAGTCTGAATAGCTCAGTCAGTACAGCGACGGCTAGTAGCTGGACTACCAGTGTTCGATTCCCGACAGAGATCAGTTCTTTCTCTTCTCTGGTGGGTCCCCTGGCCTCCTGATCAGTGGGTACCGGGGTTAGAACAGCAAGGGCAAGAAGCTGACCACTTACTTCCGTCTAGTGCTGAGTTCAAGAGCGGTGGAACTTTATGTTTACTCCTCCATACGTCTTCATAGGTGGTTGGAGTAAACCGCATAATGAGGAGATTCATGACTTGTACTCTTCTCCAAGTGTAATAATAATGATGATCAAGTCAAGGAGAATGAGATGGGTATGGGGTGTAGCACGAATAGCTGAAAAGAGGAATGCATATAGGGTATTGGTGGGAAAGCCAGAAGGAAATAGACCAGTGGGAAGACCAAGACGTAGATGGATGGACATTATTAAAATAGATCTTAGAGAAATAAGATGGGATGGTATGGACTGGATATATCTGGCTGAAGATAAGGACCGGTAGAGGGCTCTTGTGAACACGAAAATGAACCTTCGGGTTCCATAAAAGACAGGGAAGTTCTTGAGTAGCTGCACAATTGGCAGCTTCTCAAGAAGGGCTCAGCTCCGTGAGTGAGTGATACGTCTTCATGGAGTGGCGCTTAATAAGGTAAAATAAATTAAAGGGACAATTTTATCTTAACTTTAAAATGCAGCTGTGTATCTGCTCAGTATGGACGTCGTCATATGCAACTTATTTCCACCAATCCCCGTCTTTCCATATCTCAGAGTTTCCCACAATTTGTTAAACGTAATGGCAGTTAGCTTGTGACTGCTGAGTGATGAGGAACACATAAATCGGTTTGACCATGACAATTATCATCTGTCATTGCCCATGAAATTTGCGAGAGGTTTAACCACTGCGATGCTGTTTTGTTACAGCCCTTGCTGCTAGAAATCAAATGTGACATTTCTGTATCGCTTCTTAAAAGTGTTGGGTGCCGCTTAGATGCCAGAAGATGGCTTCCCACTGCGGCGGCCCGGGTTCGATCCGGGTCTTGTCAAGTGGGATTTGTGGTGGACAAAATGGCGCTGGGGCAGGTTTTCTCCGAGTGCTTCGGTTTCCCCTGCAAATCTTCAGTCCACTAATTGCTCCACAATCACCCTCACCTATCATCTGGGGCTGGTACAATAGGCCTGAAGTGGCCGCAGTACAAGGGACTTAGTCCCACCCCACTAACATTAAAAAATATTAGATGTCAGAATATCTGATTCACAACGGGCGTCCATTGGTAGGCAACGGCTCGGTATTCACGGTTATGTATNTACGATATATCTTTTTACAGGGATGCGCTTACTTCACAGAACCCACTTATCGTGCTGACTTAGTGGTAATGATCTGGACTCGTATTCAGAAGGTACAAAGATCATAATCTTTGCTTGCATTACCACTGAGAATTGTGATTCTCCTCAGTCACTCCAAGCAAATATTACAGTAGTACCTCGCCCATCCATATTTTTCCCAGCACATTATTTATCTATCACCCTCTCATTCGACGCCCTATAGTCTAGCTGCTAACAGATTTCTGAAGCATTTGACCCACAGATGGAAGAAATACAGAGCCAAGAATAAGATGTGACTTTGAGCTCTGAATATGGATTATGAAATTGACTCTAGTTCGTCTGCTGGACACATATAACTAGAAGAAATTTTATGTAAAAGGAAGTTAATTTGTTGCTCACTTCCCTTGCGTCTGGTTCTGTTAGTTTCGCTTTTCATAGGATACGAAACGAAAATAATGATAAACTTTGAAAAACACTTTAATTTTACGGTACGTAATTATGTTGGCAAAAATTAATTACACCTGTTTTATTTAATTACATTTCAGTTTTGTTCTGCACTCTATCCCCTAAAGCGGTCTCGTATGAAGTATGTAAATTATATTCTGCTTCCATCCTAAATTAATTAGATTTTTTTTCCATTTTTAAACTGTGCATTTAGTAAATTTTTCTATAACTCTAATAAACTATATTATGTAATACCGAAATATATTTTCTAAACATAACATTTAAATAATCTTTCAGTATCTCCAATGTGACGAACAATTTTTAAATTATCACTTGCATTTCTGGTATACCTGGAATCGTCTGCTTTAAGTTATGCGGAGTTGTGTGGAAGCAATTACAGAACCCTTCGAAAGCAACGAAAAATATACCAAGACTGTAAAATTATGCAGCATACTCTTAACAAGCTGAGGGCACGCGGTAGCATAGTTGGATGAGGCACTATGCTACAAGCCGGAGGTAGCGGGTTCAAGTTCCGATGAGGTCATTGCATTTTTTTCAATTAACCTAATCTTTCCAGGCGCACTATGGTCCTGGGGTCGACTCAGCTTCTAACAGAAATGAGTACCAGGAATCTTCCTGGGGGTAAAGCGCGGCAGGCGCGTAGGGCTGACAATCTTGCCTCCATCTATGAGCCGATTGTGTAGAAAAATGTGGGTACTTCGACGCCTCAGAACCCTATGGGCCTGAGCTGCATTTTACAGAGATAGCTGTAAATTTTTACCCCATTTTATCCAGTTTTGACCAAAATTTGAATGCTTCAGTAGGTTTTATTAAAACTTCCAGTATCAGAATATGTATCAAATCCGTTTCAGCCGTTCTCCAGTTGTTTCATGCGTACAGACAGACGGACCCTACGGAGCGAATTAACTTGACGGTCTACAGAGTGGCAAGTATTCTGTTTAACCTTCCGGTATCGATGGGTCTCTGGTATCATACAATATTTTAATATTAAAAGTTAACAGCAACATAAAGTTAATTTTTCCCTGTGCTTAATTAATTAAGCACCACACCATGAAGACGTATGGGGTAGTGGAAATATTGCTACATCATTCTTAACCTAGGCAGTAGTTGGAGGTAAGTGGTCAGCTTCAAGCCCCGCTCGCTTTACCACTGGGGAAACAATTCCCGGTTTCCCATTGAGTAGAAGGCTGAGTGAACCAGAGAATTTGTATCGGCGGTGTGGAATAAAAATAATATTTCTTGCTCCTGCAGGGAATCGAACCCGACAGTCCAGCCAGTAGCCCCTCGCTATACCGACTGAACTATCATAAGACACCTAATGGAATTACCCTGTTACACAGTTTCGAGAGCCAGTTCTTCCAAAGCTATCGGGGGACACCTCTTCACGTTAAGACGGCTTGGCCTCTGAGATGTGATGCATCACAAGTTAGTAGCGCGGTTTAATATCTCAGAAAGCTTCCCTCACTCCTCCCCTCTCTACTTCTTGTTGGTCTGTCCGTCCCGTACACTTAGCAAGTTGATATATTATACAGAGTGCGCAGTATGGTGGCCAGGGCCCTTGGATGGTGTGGGGCTAATGACCATCATGGAAAACACTCTTGCCCGAATCACGCTTTCGGATAAAAGTGGCTTACGAGAGGAGCGATTTAACCAGTTCTTCTGTAAAAGAAATCACTCGGTCACTTAGGCATTCTTCACTAATCCATAGAGCGGGTTCCTTGCATAACTATTTCCCGCCTTATGTGGAACTCGAATTTTCCCTACCAACTTCAGCAGAATCAGCCAATAATCTCGATCTTGGGTCAGATTAATCTTCTCAATATCTTTCTTTAACTTCATTGTTAATATTATTACAATTCTTGTGCAGAAAATTCTGCGCCATAAACACATCTAATCATATTCTTATTGTTGGTATGATCCCATTGTTATGACGATTCCAATGCCTTTCTTACAGGTCGTGGGGAAATAGGTTGACATGGACTAGAACCCATACCCATGGCAGCGAAATGAATAATCTTCCCGAGATTGTCTCTCCTTCTGTCTTTACAAATCTTACTTACAAACACCGTTTGAAAGAAACAGAGCGGAAGAGATGGAAGAACGAACGTTGGTGATTATATAATATATGTAGGACCTGCCATCTATACCTACTTCTCTCAACTGGTTTGTTCCTTTGAGGTTCTTAGACTAAAATCATTTATACATTATTTATATATATTTCTCATCTGTTCCAAGCGTGCTACATGCCCCGCCAATCCAATTCTCCTTGTTTTGATCACCGTAACAGTATTTTGTGAAAGCAGTGTTTACATAAACCGTGAACTTCTCTCTCGTCCCCGAGCACAACTCATGTAGCATACAGAGATACACGTACTTATAAGTAACTCCCTCTGCATTAGATTAGTGTAAGTAGTCAGCTTCACACTCCGACCGCTTTATCCTAAGAGAAGCTCTCACCTATGCGGCCTAACTATTGGATACAAGTTTCTAGATATGGTGTAGAGAGAAACCTCCGACCCCTTGGGAACTGAATCCCGGTCATTCAGCCCATAGACAGGCACTGCACTGGGCTGACCGTCTCTAGCAGTACCTTAAATAAAAGTTGTAACTACCCAGAGAAACAGAAGCAGCAGCCTTATGTGTGAAAGGATGTTCATTAGGTTCTACACACATGGAGTAGCGTAGTTGGTTGAGGCACTACGCTACAAGCCGGAAGTTCGCGGGTTCGGGTCCCCATGAGATGGATTTTTCAATTTACCTAATCCTTCCAGTCGCACTATGGCCCTGAGGTCGACTCAGCCTCTAACAGAAATGAGTACCAGGAATTTTCCTGGGGATAAAGGGCGGCTGACGCGTAAGGCTGACAACATTACCGCTATCTGTGAGTCGATTGTCTAGAGAAAATATGGGAGCCACGACGTCTCACATCCCTATGGGCCTCCACGGCCTGTTACAGGGATAGACTTACCATTCTTGATTCTTTCCAATTCATCAGTCTACCATCCGACGCTGTAGAGTGTCTACATTGAATGTGTCGTTTAAAAACAAATTGGAAAAGAAACGCCCGCATGTAACCCCCTCCCCCAAATTGGTTACACGCGACCCGCGAAAGTATCTTAACTTTATTAAAAATCGGTCAATGCTTTTTTCTCTTAAGAACAGGTGTCGAATCTTGTACAAACAGAAAGGCTGAAGAAAGAGTCTTACACTGTATTCTGTGCAGGTCATCAGCTGATCTCACTCGGTACTAATAAATATTTTGGAAAAGTATGCAATTAGTCTGAACACAAGGTAGTATCCAGTGTCGATACAACCCAAGAAAATTCAACGGTTGATCATTAAACACTTTCATTCTGGCAGCACACCTGATTTAATTTTTTTTTTAATTTTATGCGTCCTATTGTTATTTATGTGATTGTCCTTCATATCTCTGAAGGTGAGATATGGGGATAATTTCTGCTCACCGATAGGTAGCAAGGTGCAAGCTGTAACTTGCTTGATATCGAATAGTCTTGCACTTGCATTTTTTCGTGTGGATACGTCCATCTGGAGACCAGCTATGGTGACAAGTGTCTCGCGGATTATTTCAGTCCCTCCAGGCAAATTCTGGGTTAATGCTATTAAAGTGGTCACAGCTCTTACGAGGTATTTTTCAGTTCATTAATTATCATCCTCTCATTTCTGTACTTGATGAACATTGAAGAGTTGTCTCTTCCAGGGCATACCGCAGTGTAGTATGATGCAAGTTAATAGACTTTTCGGAAATAGACAACAAGCAGAGCCGAAAGTGTAGGTTATTAGTGCCTCTGAAACGTCGATTCCTTTCACCAGACTGCACGGCGTTTTATCCCGGAACATAGCTGTTCATATCCACCGCTGTTAGAACCTCAGATCTAACATTGATGAAGCACGGTTAATCAAGACGAGAAACTTTAGTTCTTGTTCGTGTCGTGTCATTGATTTCACTCCTGTTAGCGCATTGAAATCTCTTATTTTTCTGACTATTAACAGCACCTGTCGTATGTCCATGTCTGCAGAGCTGTAACCTCGAAAATCTGTTATATATTTGCAAAGTTGTGTTAATTGTACTATACGGTTATGCCTTAGAACTCAGTTCAAAGGCCCTTGTTACCAGTTTCATAAGTTAGAACCATCCAAGGAAAATTTGTCATTGGCAAACAAGGGAAAATTCGGAAATGAAAGCATTGCTCATTTTAGCAGTAAGATGTGAAATGCTCACCTAAGGAGCACGAAAATATTTTTAGGTTCGTTAGTATACTTCCTGACCCACAGAGTTAAGACTCTCCACGCCTCTTTGTTACCAAATGTCATATCTCTCTTATTTTCCGAGTGTGAAGTTCGCCCGATAACCATACTACGAGGGAGAATCAGCAAACTGGTCACAAATGGAAGTAAAACATATGCAATTGATAGAATTTGTTTTCTATGTGTATCAGTAGGCAGCAGCACAGTCCAGGTAGCGGAAGCGCATGCCCACGTTCAGAGGCTGGTTTCAGAAGTCAAAATGGTGACCTTGCTTGACCACTGAAGAGTAGCATTCTATTGTGCCTTATCTGTGGGAAAAGGGACTCAATGCAAAGGATATTAATAAAGAAATGTTTTGTATTTATGATGGGAAGTGTTTGTCGCGTAAAGCGCTTCACAACTGAGTGGTAAACGTTTCGCTGATGACGAAGAGGTCGAAACAAAGGTGCGAAAGTGGCTGAGACGAGAGTAAAAAACTTCTATGTTACGGGTTTCGACGCACTGGTAAAGCGATGGGACAAATGTATAGTTGGTGAAGGACATGTCGAGAAATAAATGTTTCTTTTTCAGCTTCGATTATCGCATGTGTTACGTTTCATATCAATTTGTTGCCTACTTACTGATACTCGTGCTTTTTGGATGTTCTCTTCATCACTGTGGCTAAGAACAGACGGACAGGCTGGCCATTGTCCCTGTTCCTCCTTCCATAATGACGGATTCTTAACCTCGGCAGTAGTCTGAGAAGTGTGGTCACCTTCACGTTCTGGCCGCTTCAGCACCAGGGAAAGCACCGACGACTTTCAACGTACAGAACTCTGAGGAGTCCAGATTTGGTCTGAACTGGGCAATGAAGAAATAATTCTTGCTACTGCCTCAAATCTAACCCCCGGAGCAAATTACATACGTATCACTATAATGGTTAATGAATTCTGTTCAGTCATTAGCCGCAGAAGTTCACCTATGAAGAACTTTTCATGCATTCTTTGTAATGCCACACAAAATATTTTAGCCTACTTGTGACTGTCAGCGAAGTAAATCATTATCTGAAGCTGACGTAAGCGATTGGATCTGAGTAACTTGATGCTTGTTTTTGCTAATTTGTAAACATGAGTGATGTAGCCAAGATGTGACATGGTGGTCATAATCTGACATAACAGCTAGGTACATAGGTCTGCAAGATTTATAAACTGAATTCCTGGATTACCTGGACGATTATCGAGTTTCTGGTCTCCGTCGATCATCTAGTATACTAAATAACATAACGTTTCGGAAACTGAATGTGCTTCCATCCTCAGGTGAAATAGCTTCAGGCACTACTCCTGGGTCAGTTAGAGGGATCTACCCTCACTCACTGTACCAGTCATTGGTCGGGCTCAATAACATATGTGCCTTCCACCTTTCCACCTGAAGACGGAGACAGATCCAGTTTCCGAAATATTGTGTTCCTTAGTATACCAGACGAGGGACAATGTCCAAGAACTAAGTAGGTCGCAGTGTTGTGCACCTTCGTCAGAACGTTTTGGAATTTACTAAAATACTTTGTCTAGCAACAGAGAGAATGTTGGAGAAAACTGCATAATGAGGAACTTCATAACTTTTACTCCTCTCCAAGTGTAATAGGAATTATAGAGTCAAAGAGGATGAGGTGGGCAGGGCATGTAGCACGAATGTGGTTGAAGAGGAATGCGTATAGGATACTGGTGAGTAAGCCAGAAGGAAAGAGATCACTGGGAAGACCAAGACAAAGGTGGGTGAACAATATTGAAACGTATCTTAGAGAGAGAGGATGGGATGGTATTGATTGTATTGATCTGGCTCAGGATAGGGACCAGTGGAGGGCTCTTGTGAACACGGTGATGAACCTTCGGGTTCCATAAAATGCTGGGAAATTCTTGAGTAGCTTCAGATTTGGCTTCTCCTCAAGAAGGGCTCAGCTCTGTAAGTAAGTAAATAAGTAAGTAAGTAAGAAAACAATAGATGAAATGCGTCAACGGCCCGAGTAAGGTGAAAACTGTGTGATTGACTTCTAGTTAGAGTCACACTTTACGACTGGCGGTGATATCTCAGAAAGTGATATGATAATAATCATGACGTCCCGGATTTAGGTCCCGAAAAATACGTTGAGCTGTTTCGCTCTTCTCCTGCCTATACTGTTCGCCTCTCCTTCCATTCTATGGATAGGGTAAAGCGGGATTACACGCCATTTTTCTGTATAATAGTTTTGACGTCTTGAATGCGTAAAGTTTGTTACACGACGGGGAATGAATTTTCTCCGGGTGCGAGAAATTTTTCCCATAGTAACAGTGTGAAAACCAGCCCTAAACCCCGGATCTTATCAGTTGATAATCAGGAAGGAAAGAATGGTTGAAGCGTGAAGCTGACGACTTACATCAATCTTTTGACGACGCTGAGAATACATGGAGCTAGATCACCACTTCCCCATACGTCTTCTTGGGTCCGAGCCTGGCAATCTGGCAGTATCTTACCCGATTATGATTGTAACTTCACTTATTAAGCTGTTTCCAGATTTAAGCCTTCTCGTTTGTCTGTTGCCCACATAATTCATGTACATAATTTCACGCAAATAAGCGTGACATTATTAAGATTCAGGGCTTAGTTATAAACAGGAGCAGGTTTACTTCTTATGTATAGGGAGGTGTGATTCAGGGGGTGTGCTCCCCAAGTGAGCGCTGTATTAATCATGATAAACCCAGCTCCAAAAGCTTAGGTCAGTAGGAACAAATGACGCAGTTATAAGTATATAGGTACCTCAACACAGACTTTGCTTGTCACTATTCCCAGACCCACGAGCATGATAAATTTAACTACGTACGTCAGTAGCAAAACCGCAGGCTTTGGTTTCCCTTCAGATCTGAACAATATTTCAGAGATCCCAGCTTCAGAGTATAACGAGAGGCCACTCTGTTTTAAAGGATTAGTGGGCGAGATGTGTATTCCCATATTACATTGATGCTCTGTGAATGTTTTGACCGAAGTAAGTTGCCTCTCCACATCCAAGCAGTCCCTTCCAGTCTGCAGGAGGTTTATCCTGATGTGTCCTAGTCCCCACGCTAATTTGTCTTGTGGTATGGCCCTTGAATCCTAGTCCACAAGACCACTCTTGCTGGTAAGATGGAAAGAGATACTCTGTCTCTCCATCTCCTTCGGACGGTCAGGTCTCTAGAGGACCATGGAGAGTATTAAGCTGGCGGTAGATGTTGGCTAGTCTGCATGAAGGAGGACATATGGAACACGAGGTGGCCACGTCCACGTGTGGGTATAGAGTTGGCTGGAATACAGTGGTGGGCTAATTTCCATATGTCTGTATGTAAAACTCACATGTGTAAATAATAAAAATGCAAAAAATATGCAAGTGAATTTGAACAGACTATACTCGTAGGTCTCAGTAAATGTAATAGCCAGTGATTCTACCGGAGTTCGATTCATAGTAGAAGTAAAGATTTTTTGCTTCGCTCATAAAATCTTCTCGGGCTCTGAGCCTTGTCGGTTGGTTCAGAATTACCGACGTTTCGGGGATCATCTTTTCTCCCCATAAGGAGAGTCTAATATTTTTTTCCCATAACAAAATCCAGGTAAAACAAAGAAGAAATTATCCTATTGCCTAATTAAGTAAGCCTCATGCCATAAAGACGAATAGGGGAGTGGAGTTATAGCTCCACCATTCTTGATTTCAGCATTGTATGGAGGTGAGTGGTCAGCTTCATGTGCAAGCCACTTTACCCCCGGGGAAAGCTTCCGGTACCCGCTGGATAAGGGGCTGGGTGGGCCCCAGAACCCCCCATCACACTATAGAGAAGAGAAATATATCTTGTCCCTGCATGAAATCGAGCCCTGGCCATCCAATCCGTAGCCTGTTGCTGTACTGAGCTCTTCCGGCTCCAGCTAAATGCAGTCTCATACGAAATGACTGGGAGCAATCCGATCCAAAATTTTAAATCATATTCGCTCTCATTTAGAGCGGAGGGAAAGAGTGCCTGGAACTTCCCCCAAAAGTCCTCACAGGATGGCGCTTAGATGCAGGTGCGACATTTGTCTGTAGCTTAAAAACTAGAAATATCTCTTATTTTAAAAATAGAATTTCACAATTGAATATACCCAAAAATTTTCAAATTATTTTTAGCCAACTCTCCTTTCTTAAAGAAAGAAATCATGCTTAACATTTCTCCATACTCTCTTCGTTTCATATTTAATATGTTGAACCAGTTGGACGATTTTCACGAAATTTGGTATGAACGTTATATCAGTGGAGACCATTCGCAGCTCCTCACTTCTTAATTTCACACAACCAGTAATAGCACCATAGTGATAGAATTGACGCTAGCGACAATTGTTTAAGAATCACAAAATGATGTATGGTTATAGAGTTTTCAAACATATGCAACTTTTGTTAACATGATTTCATATGGAATACAGGTTTGCAACAGGGAGGCGGCGTGAACATTCTGTTCAGTTTTCGGTTTGAGCACAATAATTAATACTACTTGTAACCAGCCTGGGCTTTTATCTATCGGGGCACGGTGTTACCATGATTACACGTAGCATCACAAAGAATTTCATTATATATATTGTCTCGTGTTGCCTATCTAACGCGACAAATAAATTCACGCGCAGGTCTCGGACTTAGCGAATAAGTTTATTGGCCAATCTTCTCTACACTTCCAGGTACAATTATCATCCACTTATAACATCGTCGAGCGTTTCTCACGACACTGTTACATGTAATTACTGTTTGTGCTATAGTCGAAGCCAAACTGAACTGTTCTCGGCAACTTCTAGAACTCAACTATCCGCTGTCAAATACAACCTGGCCGACGTTGGACTGTTATATCGTGCGCTCGGACGCAATAGACAGCACCTTCTCCCAGGGTTAGATTTCACGTGTTCTATGTTTGTTATCGGGGGAATGCATTATTCCCGCTGTTTCAAACAATCCGTTGCAACGGTCTGTTGGTGTTCAATTCGTCGCTGTGGGAACTCAACAATTTGCATATATTTGTTGTCACGGAAGTATGCGTTCCCATTGCAGCCGTTGCGCAGCGATGGACGTCATATAGCACGTCACATTATATATATTCATTCATTCATCCGTAATCTGTCAAGACGACAGGTCCACAGTCTCTTCCAAAATAGTTCCTCCACTTGATGCGATCTAGAGCTTTCCCATTCGAATGAAAATATCCTCTTCTGTGCCCAAGGTCATCCAGCATCATCTTACGTCTTCTTTCTCGTCTTCTGGTCACTTCTATCCGCCCCTCTATCTTTCCTTCAATAACTTCTTTTAGAAGGCAGTTACCGCGTAAGATATGACCAATCCAATTAGCCTTCCGTTTTCTTATTTCGTGTAGGATAATCCTCTGCTCACTGACTCTAAATAACACTTCTTCATTTCTCACATAATCGGTCCAACTGATCTCCATCCTTCTCCAACACCACATTTCGAAGCTTTCCAGGTGTTTCTGATCTACTGCCCTAAGTGTCCAAGTTTCAGCCCCACACAAAGCAATGCTCCAAATGTAGCATTTCACTAGTTTCTTTCTGAACTTTAAGTCCATTTGCTGGTAAAAAGATTCTTCTTCTTGCTAAATGCAGCTTTTGTCATGGCAATCCTAGATTTAATTTCACACATACACCTTCCATCATCCGTTAACAAGCTACCCAAATATTTAAAACATTTTACATTCTCCAGTTGTTTTTGGTATTATATATATAAGTAATGAATAAGGAAGGTAAGGGAAATCATCTCAGTCTCTAAGGAATAAAAATATGTACATCGAACCATGTATGAGTTATTCGTTTCAGTGGGCTTCATGGAGCATTGATATTTCGTTACAGATCACAGTTTTTTCAGTTGGAAATTAAATAACTGAAGGAACTTCCACAATTCATTGACTAATTAAGTACAGCTCCAAACCTTTCAAAGTTGTCCTACGTATGGGGAAAAATACCGTTAATGAACACCAGATCAATAATGGCGAAGTGCTGTTTTAGGTCATAGACGAAGCGTGTGTTGAACACAACTTGACAACTGCTAATTAAGTAGTTTCACTGAAGTACGTTGTTTTTTCAACGACCCCCCGATATGATACAGTTCAGAGTGATGCTAAAAATTGGGGTCAAATTAATCGCAATTTAGATTTGTGTTGAATGTAAAACATCAGGAAGTTGAAGCAAACTGCATAATAAGGAGCTTCATAACTTGTACTCTTCTCCAAGTATAATTAGAATGATGAAGTCAAGGAGGATGAGATGGGCATGGCATGTAGCAGGAATAAGGGAGAAGAGGAATACATATAGGATATTGGTGGGAAAGCCAGAAGAAAAGAGACCACTAGGAAGACCAAGACTTAGGTGGGTGGAGAGTATGGATCTCAGAGAGATAGGATGGGATGGTATGGATTGGATTATTCCGGCTCAGGATAGGGGCCAGTGGAGGACTCTTATGAACATGGTAATGAACCTTCGGGTTCCGTGAAATGCTGGCAAGTTCTTAAGTGCTGTAACATTGGCAGCTTCTCAAGAAGGGCTCAGCTCCATGAGTGAGTGACTAGAATGTAAAACTTTCTCGTTCAATTCGTGGTATGGGCAGTGGAGCCCGTTCTGACTTCACTTATCCGTTCAATCCGTGAAGTATAGGATTATTCAGACGATAGACGCGGTGAAGGTTATCAGCCTATCCGCACAACACTTAGCCCAGGGTAGGAAGGAATTCCTCTTTGTCTGACACGTACCTCCTCCACCTGTCCTGCAAAGGATTCGCTACCAGTAGCTTCGCTCCCGCCGACATAGACTGCCCGCAGTCCTTCACATCACAGTGAAGTGGGAATACCGTCATAAGGGAGGGGAGAGAGATGTGTGAAATAAACATTCAATTATTACGCGATACCAACTGTAAGCGTGAATATAGAAACAAAGTAAGGATGAAAGAGTCACTAGTTTACTCCTCTGTTAGTTCAAGAATGTAATTTTTGTCATTGTTTGTAAACCAAAGAACTTGAAAAATATAGAACGATTTTTGAGAGCAACAATTTATGTGCCATTTTATGAAATGGAAGTCTGCGTAAAGCACGCAGCTAAGGTTATAATAGTAATATTTAACATTGAATAAAATTTTTTTTTATTTAAGATTTGATTAATATTTTTTTATGAAAATTTATGTCTTATGCAACATAATGCCTTTGTATAGATTAGAGTGTGTTATATCCCAGAACATATTCATTCATTCATCAGTAATCTGTCAAGACGACAGGTCCACAGTCTCTTCCAAAACAGTTCCTCCACTTGATGCGATCTAGAGCTTTCTCCTTCAAATGAAATATCTCGCATACATGGTATCTCTGGTTTTGGAAAGAGACTATCCAGGAAAAGTGATAATGTGGTAGTTTTTCCATTTGCTTTCCACATCGCAGTACAACAGCCGTTCAAANTATTGTTTTTCGCCATGAGATTATTTGGGGGATTTTGAGAGCACATTTCTCAGGGGAAGATTTACGCTTGAGAGAGTGGAAGTAACATTTGAGTATTACATAATGACCTTCATTCTTAACCAGATATTATTAACGTATCAACCGACTGCTAGGCAACGGCTTATTAAACACATTCCCGCGGAGACAGATTTTTAGTAAATAGTCCATTGCTGGGTAATGCTTACAACAATGCGCGACAAGAATAAAATGTGTTTTGCATTTGGTCCGCGCAGAGACTATTTGCTAGGCAACTTCAAAAAAATCCGATTATATGTTCTACCTATACCAGAAGGACAAGCGGGCACTGCCTGGGAACCTTCAAAATCTGAGATATATTTTCTTGCCTCCCACTCCCCTAGTGTCTCTCAACAGATAATACGCCTCTACAACAATAGAGGGGATGTGTTTTCTGTGCTGCGTGGTCCGTGCAGAGGAAACATAAAAATGTCGAATTCTGAAGCTAGCAGCTGTATGACTACAGAAGAGTACAAGGTGTACAACAGAGAGAGTGGTGAAACTTAGAATATTTGCATTCCTGTGAAATATTGATATGACCGTAATCACAAGATGGCTAGGCCCTAGGCACAGATTATGTTGTTTACTGTGTCTTTGTTTCGTGTTCTGGAAACCAGAAGGAACGATCTCACTGGATCGGGTAGCACGTGGAATAACTCTCCGCGTGTTGGCGGAGTGAAAGCCTGTCGACTTTTCGTGGCCTCGGTGTAGGGGAGAATTGCCACCGCTGATGCCTGGTGTGAACCTGCTCATCCTATAGATTTCCCACTGGTTTATACAAGGTGGCAGCTCGAAGCCTTTAAACCTACTCTATAACTATTGGTCTGTAACACCGTATAATATATTTCAATGAACCACACAGTAAGGACCGCTGTTGCTCCGTTGGGAGTCAGTCCCCCCCTACCGCCCCTCCTGCCCCACAACATCTAAATGGCCTTCATTTTTTGGAATAACGTTGGACGTGGCGTGGAGGGGAAAGGTGTTGCTTGGGGATACACACATTGTACCGCAAGAGCATGAATGAAGGTTCTGGCTTAAAGCTTCCGCTGGATTTACTCGAAAATACGAGTGTACGTTAGTAACTTAAGAGAGAGTGACGTGCGCTGAAATTTGGGGCCTTCGTTACGTTCAGAAGGTTACGTGAGACTGAGCTACGCGACAGATATTATTAGTACAATTATTTGCTTTCTGGACCCTTTCCATTTCAAAGCAATCTTCCGGAGACTGGACCCTGTCTCCGTCCTCAGGTAAAGAGTCTACTCAGTTGGGTCCAGTAAGAGCTAATTTCTATCTCGGACACCTGAATATTATTTTGGTGATCAAATGGACGAAGATGAGATTGGCAGGGCTTGTAGCATATATGGAGGATTATGATAGTTGTATGTCCTTGTACTTATCTAATTAAACTCTATGCCATGGATGCGTAGGGGGGGAGTCGATGTATAGGTCCACATTTTCTTGACCTCTGCAGTAACTGGAGGTGAATTATCACCTTCACGCTCCGGCTGCTTTACCCGACGGTATCCATTGGATAGGAGTTTGGGTGGACCCCAGAGCCGGTCTGGACGACTTGGGGAAGAGAAAATTCTTGACTCTACCGGCGCTCGAACTCCGATATTTCAATCGTCCAACCCGTAGCCAGTCGCTATGCCGACTACGGTATCCCGGCTCCACATGATGGGTGTATACAAAACGTTATTTCCAAAACTGCAATGGAAGAAACTAATTGGGAGGTGTGACCTTACATTGGAGAATAATATTAAATTGAGCCTGAAAGAAGTAATAAAATTCATCTGACTCAGGATGATGTGCCTTCGGGTTGCATAAAAACTTTGACTAGCTAAGCGACTATTAGTTTCTCAACTAATTCAGATTGTTATTGAATTTTTAAAAAATATTTAACCGAGTTTTAGAACAGTGAACAAGTGATGGTACTGGTAAAGCGGCCGGGACGTGAAACTAATCACCTCCATCTAGTGCCGAGATCAAGAATGTGTGGAGCGACACCTCCACTCCCCATACTTCTTAAAGGCGTGGTACTTAATTAAGCGCAGGGACAACTTTATATTTTCACCTTTATCTGAGCTTTATTCAAATTCTGGTCTACTTCCATACAATTTTGTTCCAAGAAATTTTCAAGTTCAAATTTTGTAGACTCCCTTTTTCATTTTATCCGTGCTGCCTTACCATCCCTCGTTTGAAACTGGGTATGGAATATGAACTATGATGATGTAGTGAAATAACCCATGCACTATCGAGAAGATGCGTGTGACGGACAGACTCTGGGAACAGTACGCTAGCCGTGTTCCTGCCACTTGCACACAAGAACCTGATTTAAGTGGTCACTATAGTACATTGTTCGTTCCCCAGTTTCGTTTGTTTAATGGGGAGAGTCTGTGCCCTGAGCTTTGTTCCCCAAGTGTAAGGGACAGAAGTTTCTTTGACCCCAGACAATACAGAGGGTTTTGGCGGCCGGAGTGGTGGACACAAGTGTTAATAAAGTTTACGTTAAGTTAAATTGGAGTAAAACAACCATAAAGTTAAACCCCTTGCCTGGCTGTTTCATTACATAGGCTGCTTGTTGGGCGGAGGGGTATGGGGTCTGGAGAGGGTGTTAGAAGGGTTTGAGGAGTCATACCTCTTCGTCCCCCACCAAGCTCTTCTTACTAAGATTTACTCATTTAATTTTCTTTTCGCTTCCACGTTATTGAAAAAGTCCTTTTGTTTCCTACCCATTTCCTTAGTTTTGTGATTTTCGCACGCGCGGGAAGGCGGGGGTTGCAGCCTGGGACGAGGAAAACTTGTTTACTTTGTCTCGCTGCCCAACACTACACGAGGTCTCCAACATCTAATTTCTAGGCTGATCGCACACAGAACCAATTTTGTTTGGGCTTGTTTTCTGTCCTCGTTCACAACCCCTCACTTCGTCTTCTCCAAACGTCTTCAAGGAAAGAAAAGTTTTGCTTAGCTCTGACATGCACACTATCACAACGCATGCGTCTTCCATCCCTCAAAAAAAGGGTGCAAAGGAAATTGAACTTCATAATTTAATCTAACAAAGTAAGATAATGAATTGAATTTTGTACTCCTTTTCATCAACGCCTGCACCCACTTGAGGGCGCTACAATCTCCCTGAGGGTCCCTGTCTGATTAGTATATAGGGAAATCTGCTGCAAAGTAAGTAGTCGCACTGTTTAACATAAGAACATGAAGATACCGGCTTCTTAATCTTATGAAGCCTTAAGAGAAGAGAGGAGATGGGGAGGTAGCGACAGTCACTACATTTGTCGGGACAAGAAACTATATCTCCGATTTTGACGGTTCCCGGGCAGTGCCCGCTTGTCCTTCTTGTAGAGATAATATATATGATCTGAAGAGAGGGCGGATATGTCGTTTACAACTGCTGCTGATCCTCGCCAGTGCAGTTTTTCTCGGATCCGAACCCCACGGAACTCATGACCATGTTTTAAATTCGTATAAATAGCGTGTAAAATTAAGTTCGGACCTCGCAGGAAACATATTAGCTCTCCATTAGAAAGCCCAGTCGCGTATTGTTGTTTAGGGAAATAGCAGCTGTTTATTGTGTGACTCATACGGAATACACTGCGTGGGGAAAGTTAAGAGTTTCTGTTTATAAAACAGGTGTTACGTTTAGTGAATACTGACTGGGCTTTAGAGAGTTAACTTTGGCTCTGTATGAAGATTAATGGTCGGTTTCACATTCCGGTCGCTTTAAGATCATTGAATCAGGGACTTCGCGAGTCCCAGGGCTTGTCTTGGTACTGTGGCGAATATATAAATATTTGGACCTGCCGTGAATCAAACCCGGCTGTCCAGCCCATAGCCGGTCATTGTAGAGACCGAAGTATTTCTGTTATTAATGAGAGAGACTGAGCTAACTTATGGCTCACGCAAAAACACCATAAAATGAAGCGCATATTAATAACGCGGCGGTCAGGAAGAGTTTCTTTCTTCCGGGATACAGCTCAAGCAACTTGATTCGTGCTTCTTTCTGGTTTTTTGTTTCGACCCTGAAGTTGGAAGCGACATATTTCTCCGAAATATAATAATAACGCGGTGGTCAGGAAGAGTTTCATTCTTCCGGGATATAGCTCAAGCAACTTGCTTTCTGCTTCTTTCTGTTTTTTTTGCTTCGACCCTGAAGTAGGAAGCGACATAATTCTCCGAAATGTAGGTTGACTTTCAACTGAGTAGGCGGTGTTATATCTCAGAAGATAGAACTCATAATAATATGATATGACATCCTAAAGCCGGAATAGTGAAATCAGAGGAGACTTCCACTGCTAGCCAATTGCTCCGTAAACACATTCCCGCGGTAACGAATACACAAGCAGCAGTCGAATAGCTTCCGTTCCTATGTAGTGACATTGCAAACACGCCTGCTCAACAATAGAGAAGTTGTATTTTTTAGGTGGTCCATGCCGATGGGTTATGAAAGGAAGAAAGACGATTTTTGAGTTAGTTCAAGTTTCGAGTCGCCAGCCTACCAGAGGACTAGAATTGAGCCCAGATCCGGAGTTAGCGGTTGCAGCACAGAACAGAGAAATGACAGTCAAAGGTGATTTGAAATAATGGCAAGAAAGGAATTAGGCTGTGCAAGGAAGAGTTCATGTGTGAAGATAAAGTGAGACTCTTATGAATCCGTTGCAAGGAAACGACTAGTGGACACTGAATACACTAATGTGTGTAACGGTGAACTGTACAATGTGGAAATAGCGGCAACGCTCTAATCGATTGAAGTTGCGAGTTGAGTGTGTAAGTTGTCAATAAATCCAATCATCCAATCCACAACCGTCTATAAGTCACGCATACACGCCTAAATCGTAACAATAATAATAATTCAATTCAATTCGTGTATATTTACGTGCAAACTTAACAGCACAGAGGCCAGTTACAAAATTAGCACGAGTACGTAGAAAGACATAAAAACAACTAAAAAAACATACAAAATAATAATAATAATAATAATAATAATAATAATAATAATAATAAAGTAAAGCTATCGCTGTACCAGGCCGTGAAGGCCCAAAGGGTTGTGAGACGTTGAGGGTCCCACATTATCTAGACAATCGGCTCAAAGATGGCGGTAATGTTGTCAGCCTTACGAGCCGGCCGCGCTTTACTCCCCAGGAAAATTATTTAATTAATTCCTGGTACTCATTTCTACTAGAGGCTGAGTCGACCCCAGGGCCATGGTGTGGCCGGAAGGATTAGGTCAATTGAAGATATCCAATGTCCTCATCGGGATTTGAACCCGCTAATAATAATGCTATGCGGCACAATCAATTATCAGATGCTGATGGTCGCTTAGCTTGTCAATAAATTATCAGCCGTTTTCTTGAGGCGGTAAGTGTGCCAGTGCTATCTACAGTAGCTGCCAAGGGTTCGATGTGTTTGAACTGAACCTCGCAGTGGCCGCGTTTAAAGAACAAGCAGAAATTACTGGCTGTGTAATTTTGTGCTAGTTCGTTTAATCACATTCTCCGTTTCATTTCCTCTGCGCCCCCACCCACCGCCAACCGTAGCATGTACCATTGTACAGCTACTTGGGGTCGTCTCCCCGGTAAGTGGAAGTTGGGTTTTGATAAGCCCATTTTGCTAAAAGTAGATTGGTACAAACTGAAGCTTACCTGTAAATTCGAAGACTCACGGGAGTGACAGTGAAGCTTAGTTCTTCTGGGCTGTGACGATGCGTGTAGTCTGGTAGGTTTAACAATGTTTCGGTAGAACTCCCTGCCTCAATCTTCAGTGTAGAAGAGGGTGTGTGTCTCTCCGAACTGTACAACGTTACAACCCGGAAGACCGTGCTGTTTCTTTAATTGTCCTTCGTTTTACCCGACACTATACTACAAGTCGGAATGTCTCGTGTTCGATTCCCGATGAGGTCATTGCATTTTTCAATTGACCTAATCCTTCCAGCCGCACTATGGCCCTGGGATCGCCTCAGTCTCCAAAGGGGCGTCCACATTACTCGTGCCCGTGTTCGTGCTCGCCAGGAGACTCGTCTTGCTTTTACTTGTGCCCGTAAATCTTCGTCCACACTATTTCAGTTGCTCGCCAGGCTTCGGCGTGTGAAGATCCGTATATTTACTCGTAGTGTGTATAGGCTGTAGTCGTATTTTAGTTTATTGGCTATAGTTCCTAAATTAAAAATTTAAAATTTTCTTGTCTCGTGACTTGTCGTATCGTCCACATTACTCGCGAGCATAGCGAGTCACACGAGCACGAGCACGAGTAATGTGGACGCGCCTTAACAGAAATGAGTACCATGAATCTTCCTGGGGCGTAAAGAGCTGCCGGTACGTGAGGCTGACAACCTCACCGCCATCTGTGAGCCAATTGTCTAGAAAATGTGTGTGCCTCGACGTCTCACGTATTCACGTATTTCTGCTGCAGAGCAATCGTATACATCTACAAATCATTTCATCATTAATTTATCTGGTGATTGATCATTCATATACGGAGCACAGAAATGGGCTAGGTGTTTGTATGCGTGTCCAATGGCATGGTTTAGGTGAATGTTTAGTTAGAAGGGATTTTTATGAAAGCGGTATTGGCCTAATCGAGGTAATGTACCGGCATATGCCGGAAGGGACTGAGGAATACCAAGAAAATATTTTAGTCAGGATAACCTGTATTTCGGCCAAGATTCGAACCGGGAACTTCTTGAATACCTCTCCACCAGGCTGTTCGATTATTCTGTGTTAGAGACTGAACTTCATGTAGAGGCCTGTATTAAACTTACACTTAAAAATTCAATTATTCTGTATGATGCCTAAACAACTGTTCTGAAACTACAGTGCGTGTTCCACGGTTTGAAAACCGCCATTGTACAAGCTCCTTAGTGGCCTAAGTCACAGAAAACTTTTCTTCCGTCTCAGTTCGAGAGAGCGTTGTCTCTGTTCCACTGCTTCTGCAGTCATCTTCCATCTTCCTTTGTCTGTCTAATCCTCTAGCTGTCCTTGTTTCCTCGTTTCATCGCACGCGTCGCACCACCCCCCACCCCCGGAGGCCCTCTTCTCCCTCTCTCTCTGTCTCTAAAAGACAATTACCTCTTCCGTCTCACTCACTTCCTCTCCGTGGCTGTTCTGCGAATTCTCGCAATTAATCACACCCTCCCAAGCTCCTGCCTGACATTTCATTAGCTTTTTCTTTTCTGTAGGCTCAATTTAATTAACATGGCAGTATTCAAGAGTTTAAATTTTTAATAATCAAATTATTTTGTATAGGGAACTATGATTAAGGAAATTATAATTTTTTGTATGCTTGTGTTTGTTCTTATATGTGTGTGTGTGTGTGTGTGTTAGAACTTGGACGGAAATTTAGTATATAATAGTGGGGTGATGTGGAGGGGGTGTTAAGGGGGTTGGAGGATAAGCTGCGTGGGGGCTTTAAGAGTCAGTTGGCTCAGGGAGGATGTGGAAGGCTGGGAACTGAGAGGGAGACGATCAATGGTGTACTTGCCAGGATCCAATTAAAGGTATTGAAACTCACGGACGGACGGGCGGTCTAGCTGGCGGATAGCGTAAGCTAATTAGCTCCCAGTACACTGACGCTCTTAACTTTGTGCTGATGTTAGCTATCCTGGAATGTCGGTACAGTCCGGAAAGGAACTATTCTGAATTGTGTCGTCAGACATTTCTCTCGAAAATGTTTGTATTTCCTTTACAAAACTTATAATAACTTTTCGATGATTCGGTTAGGTTAGGTTAGGTTAGGTTAGGCTTGGCTAGGCAATTACGCAAAAGTATTGTCACGTATGAGTGGTTTGCGTGACGAATGCTAACGGGTTCTGGGTTCATTCATGTTCCTGTTGCTCCCTCTGGAGCATAGGGCATGTTTCTTAATCTTACACAGTCGGTAGAACTACTTAGACGGGGGGGGGGAGCACGTCGCAAGGCCGTTATCTGAACAGGACAACACAAACACAGAATAAACATTGACAAACATCCATGTCTTGAGTGACATTCGAACCCATTCGAGCGGGCGAAGACAGTTCATGCCTTAGACCGCGCGGCCACCGTGATCGGCGGCCTCTGGATTGAATGATTGAATTTATTGGCGCTGCTTTACAATTATAGTCAATTATAACAGCTTCATTCCTTACTGGACTAAGAGTGTCTTCTCCTCCACTGTGTGACTGCTTTCGGTTTATAAGTAGATCACGTCTTCAGCTTCCGGTGTCCGCTGATTAACACTCCACAGCTCAACACTCAACTTCTGAATTCACTTACGAATTAATCAATCCCGAACGACGTCTCCCTTACGACTGAATCGTTCTGAATCTTACGTTACGACGGACGGCCAGACGGCCAGTCTGTCTTGGAATGAACACCGATTTGGGGCTTACAACCAGGTTTTTATCACTGACATACAGTTGAGGGTTTGTTGATGTGGGGCGCTCTCTCTGACGAGAAGACGGGTCTGTCGTTTAGTATTGTTGCTGGCCCTCACCAGCGCAGTCATTTTCGAGTCCGTGTCCCGTCGGACTCGTGATCATGTTTTACTGTCTCAGATTTGAGACTTTCCTTTTCGTCGCCTCCTACGACTCGCAGGGCTACGGTGGAGGTATTTGGCCCCGCCTCCACACAGGAGTCTGAATCGTCCTTCTCGGCACGACTCCTTATATAGGTTACTGGTAATCATGGAAAATGTCTTTTGTCACGGACACATGCTTACCGAACCTTTGTCCAGCAATAGATTTGTTCGTTGCTGCGGGAACGTGTGTTTGTCGAGCCTTTGGCTATCAATGTACTTCCTCTCTTATCGTTGCTGCGGGAACGTTAGGCGAGCCGTTGGCTATCAATGGACATCCGCTTTGGCTTCATGTCACAGTATGTACCTGATGATGAGCTTATAAGATTGAAATATATCACATAATTATCACTTATAACAAGTGACAACGAAGCACACCAGCAGTGTATGAGCATGACAATAAGTTGCACCTTGAAGACTGGACCTGCAAATTAAATTGTTAGCCAGTGCAACAGGATGCTGACATATATCCTTTTATAATAGCCCTTGTAACTATTAAAGTGCCGCTAGTGCATGTTACTGTGACCTGAATAACACGTTTGTAGGAAACAACAAATACTTAACAGGATGTCAGTGGATCGGTAGGAATGGCGCCAACAAGGGAAAGCAAGTTGGACATCTGCTCACCCCCTCCACCCTTAAGTGTTAGAAAAAGATATAAAATTGAAGAAAATAAATAAAATACAGCGCAGTCTCGATAATTCCATCGAATTAAAAGTTCTGATCTGTTCGGACGATCGAATGGTTCGGATTACTGGATTTCAGACAGAACGAGGCGATCTTATAAGCATCCTAACAACATTTAGGGAGGGACACAGACGGATATGTACAGACAGCAATGTGATCTCATAAGCTAATTTGTTTTTGTGTTTTTTTTTTTCAAAATAAGGAAAGTAAGCTAAAAATACAATTCTTAGTAACATTGTTATCTGGCCGCGCCATAGCTCAAGCGGTTAGTCGCTGGTTTCCCACCGCGGCGGCCTGGGTTCCATCCCGGGTCTGGTGAAGTGGGATTTGTGGTGGACAAAGTGGCGCTGGGGCAGGTTTTTCCGAGTACTTCGGTTTCACCTGCCAATCTTCATTCCACCATTGCTCCACAGTCACCCTCACCTATCATCTGGGGCTGGTACAATAGGCCAGAATTGGTCGCAGTACAAGGAACTTAGGCTGAAATCCCACTGACGCGACAAGCCGCGTGCGGTTTGTCGAGTGTTGTTGCTCGCGGCCGTTATTTGTATTGCTTTTATGAGCCGCGCGCGCGGTTAAGTTTTGGAATGCGGCACACAGGCGGCAGACCTGTCGCAACTAACGTACGCGCGCGACAAAGAGCGGCTAGCCGCTCGCGACTAGTCGCGCCAGTGGGTTTTCAGCCACAGTCCCACCCCACTAGCAATAAAAAACATTGTTCTTTCAAAACATTTATAGGTACATTTTGTACCTAAACAGCGACAGAAACTCTCGGAAGTTCGTCTACACGCTGGGGCCAGCGGTAACCGGGTTACCCCTTTCATCGCCAAGAAAGGCCAACTAATAAGTAAGGTCATGTTTCGTAAGAATTTATTTTCACTGCAAGGAAACAGGTTAAATTTGTGGTTTCTGGAGGTCCCGCTGTTTATGTCCTTTTGGGTTTCTGTGATTGCGGATTACACAGGTTCCGCCATGTGTAGACGCTGGCATGAGTCCGAAATCTTGACCTTCAGTCCGTTCAGGTATCGGTCAGGCCTATACTCTTTAATCCAGAGGTTGCCAAAGTGAGGGGAACGTCATCCTGGGAAGTGGGGCGAGTGGTTTTCTGGGGAACGCATTTTGTTTCTATAAAAAAATATTATGAACGAAATATTGAGAAATGTTTTTGACATCCTTTGCTTGGTTGAGGTGGTTTAGCTGTCCTACTGTAGCTCACAACATTGGTGGTTTTAGGAAGTTAAGGACAGTATAAGCCTACATACTGTTGGGGGCTTAGCTTTGCGGCTGTGTGAGGAATACTAGCAAATTTACCATTAACTAGCTTACTCCACTGTTAAGGGGCACTGTTCAGCCCCTCAAACTGACCATTACCACCGCTAAGTTTCTCCACCTTCTAGGGAAGGAAACATGAACCCCAAACAATACAATTGTTGTCACGAACCTTGTAAAGTCATCTTATTCATTGTTATTGTAACTTAGTGAATAAATACATTTACATTGCAGATGATCTTCAATGATAGGTTTCGGCGTGTTAAGACACAGAACATTTTAGTTTCACTGTGTACAAAGGTAAATGTGAATTTTTCCTTCAGTTAAGCGTAGTTAATCACTAGACCATGAAGACAAATGAGGCCGCGCCATAACTCAAACGGTTAGTAGCTGGATTCCCACCGCGGCAGCCCGGGTTAGATCCCGGGTCTGGTCAAGTGGGATTTGTGGTGGACAAATTGGCCGATGGGGCAGGTTTTCTCCAAGTACTTCGGTTTCTCCTGCCAATCTTCATTCTACAAAGTTCTCCATCATCATAATCACGCGGGGCAGGCTACAATAGGCCAATCAGTGGCCGCCGTGCCGACTGGACCCAGTTGGACTCCACCTCCCCCCCCCCGACAAAGAGAGTTTAAATTCACTTTTCTGGGCCTCGGCAATAGATGGAGTCGAGAAATCAGTTTCACACTCTGGTCACTTTACGCATGGAGATAAGAGCCTCCCAGTAGAGTAGAGAGAAACTTCTTTCCTCTGATGAGAATCGAACCCCCGCCGTTCATCCCGTCACTACACTAACTGAGCTATCCCGTCTCTCCTGAATGTTGGGTATGCTCATAGAAATATATTTAACATTTAGAGTAAAGCAGAAAACTTAATTCTCCTTTGGCATTGCACTGGACATACAGAGTGTCCGGATGAAAAGTATTCGAAATAAAATCATTATATCTCAGAAAGAATTTATTATACACGTTAATGGGTTACACCATTACAAAGGGAAACTATCAAAGTTTTTTTTTCTGCATGTATAACTTTCTCAATAAATTTAAATGTGGGCTTCCTTGGTGGCACGACAAATATCCAGGCTTGAAGCATGTTTGGTGTTACCGTAGCCACAGCGTCCCTTATGCGGGCTTTCAGGTGTTGAAGCTCGTTGATCTTAACCTGGTAGACAATGTTCTTCACATAACCTCACAATAAAAAGTCCACTGGAGTTAAATCTGGCGACCTAGGAGGCCAAGCGATTGGTCCACCTCTGCCAATTCATATCCCAGCCATGTCTCTGTCCAGGTGATTCCTAGCATGGCAAAAATGTGGCGGCGTATGTGCG
>NW_019725843.1:579248-672428 GCF_002891405.2 Cryptotermes secundus
CTATATATATATATATATATATATATATATATATATATATCGGTCTAAGTTTTATTGATGAAAGCCATCATTAGTGTGTGATTGTATGTTTAAATTGACATGCCATTAGATCTGTCATCTAGATCAAATATATTGTTTTCCCAACCTCCTAATTTGGGTCTACGTTCTACATGGATGGAAGACAATGAAGCCATTGTGTTCTGACCGAGTTTAAATTAAGCACACGTTTCAAAGAATACTTCTTGTTAGTCTGTGTGCGCGCGCATTGTGTTTTCCGAACTCAACTCCGACATATAATAGCCCCCCCCCCTCCCTTAACGTACGTAAATATTCCTCACAAGAAGAGATCTNTTATTATTATTATTATTATTATTATTATTATCACGTGTAGTAGTAGTAGTAGTAGTAGTAGTATGGGGCACGCGGTAGTGTAGTTGGTTGAGGCGCTATGCTACAAGTCGAAAAGTCAAGGGTTCGATTCCCCATGAGGTCACTGAATTTTTCATTTGACCTAATCCGTCCAACCGCACTTTGGCCTTGGGGTCGACGGAACCTCTAACAGAAATGAGTGCCAGGAATCTTCATGGGGGTAAAGGTGCGGCCGGGGCTTAAGGCTGACTGCCTCACTGCCATCTGTGAGCCGATTGTCTAGAAAATGTGGGAACTTCGAAGTCTCACAACCCTATGGGCCTCCACATTGTGTTACAGGGATAGCTTATTATTATTATTATTATTATTATTCTATACTTTAGTATGGATTATAATATTCCCATGTAATTTAATGTTTCTCCCCTTTGATTTCGATAATGTAAAATATTATGATCACTTCGACATAAGTATTTGCTTGTGCCTATATCAGTTGACAGATGTCAGGAGCGTTCAGTGTTGGCGTGAATTGAAATTCAGTATAAGATAGAAGGCATTCGTTCATGCAAATTAGTACAAAAGATATTTTGTAGATTCTAAAGGGCTCTGACGGAAGTGTGGAGAACTCCGGGTTATTGGGTTCTTGGGCTTATCCATCGTCCGATATTTTAAAGAACATGACATTTCGGGAACTAGATCTGTTTCCACACAGAGATACTGAGTTTTCGGACTTTGTCCATCGTCCAGATTCTAATAACTAAGAAAAAACACAACGTTTCGGAAACTGGATCTGTTTCCGTCCTCAGGTTAGGGAAGACGTCTACTCAGTTGGGTCCCTTAGAAATCACTGGATCCAGGATCCAATAGAATGAGTGTCTTCCTTTACCTGAGAATTAACTCCGGAGTTCTGTAATGAAATTTTTTGCTCTTAAAGGCAAGGTATATGCACCTGCAAACTGGATATTCTAGAAGTAGGTGGTGGTAGTCCTGCTGTAAAATCACCGCCATGATTCTGAGGTCAGATGCAGGTTTATTCATTATTTTCGCCTCTTGATAACGATATTGAATTACAAATAACTGAAGTAGCATCCTTCTTGATACTTTGAAGCACGAAATTCATCTAAATAATATTTAAAAATTGGGTTTCAACCCTACAGAAAAAAACACTCTTCTCCACCACAAGGAAAAATCAGTTAATGTCGTAAAGGGAATTAGTCACTGTAATTTTAAGAATCATGCGAGATCATTTTTTTCTGTGGAGAATGTCGATTGTTTTTATTTTAAACCAAATGTAACACACATTTAGCACTATAGACTATAGGGTTAAACCCGCTATGTTTAGACGTACGTGTAACTTTAACAAAATCGACCTGTTGCTTATAGATGTAAATTATTTTCTTTTTCATTAGTACTTTCTATATTTGTAATGTTTCAAATGAAATTTTAGATCTTTATCAAGCATCTATTCCATGCCTTTATATACAGTACAGGTATGTTGAGCAGGTTTAATACAAATTATAAACGTCCATTTCAGCTTCATGTAAAGAGGTTATACCGAATGACAGGGTCCGAGTAATATTGAGACAGAAGATTTTAGTGCAAACATTTCTGCCTCCAATACCGAACAAATTCACTTCAACATCTGATGGACGAATAGATAGGATTATCTTTGTGTTCACTTCATGCACTTGGTACAAAGAGGGCATGAGATTGACAGAATTTCCTACAATATTTCATAGTATCGTGAGGGTAACTTTCACCGTGACGTAACATATTTGTTTTCAGGTGGTATCCGGTTTGAATCTTGGCCTCAGAACCAATCATATTGTAACAGATTTGCTCAAAACATTGCAAAGCAACGGCTAGGTAAACATGTTCCAACTCGCAACAATGGAAACTTTGTCTCAGTGGACGAATGTTATAGCTCGTTCTAGGCAGCAGTCAGCGCGCCAGTGAACTCGCTGGGTATCAATCCCGTAACTCTCGTTTTCTGTGTGGTCCGTGCGGATGTGTTGTAGATCAGATTAGTTTAGTGCAGTTCAGGTATAAGGACGAGAATGGAGCATATTCTTAGTGAACTGTGAAGATTAGTTAAGTACAGAGTAGGACAGAGGAGTACAGAATGATTGAAGACAAAAAGACTTCATAGTGATTTCAAGTGCTAGTTTCTGTGTGGAGATCCGTTGCCAGGATAAGACTAGTGAAGACTGAGAATCCCAGTGCGAGTGCAACGGTAAATTGAAACTGCTGCATTTCAATGTTCTTTGTTCATTAATTGAACTAAATATATATTTCAGTTGTAAATAGAATCTATATACTGATAGAATTTTAACAAAGACAAGTGATGTACTACAAACTCTGTGTAAAAACAGAGCTTTCAACATTGCTTATTTTGTTTCTGTGCTTTTCTTTACTAGCAGCAAAAAAAAAACGAGTAAAGATTGTGAAACCTTACAGTAGAACACGGAACACTTCGTAACCTTCTTTGGGGGGGTGTCGGGGAGGTGCATGGGGGTGAGTGTGTAAAGGACGAAGTCTAATTATTGAAGAGCATGTTGAGAGGGTGCAGGAAGCCCTAGAGAAGTATTAGTTTCAGGGATTACAAGACAAAACGGAGGGATGGATTTAGATGAAAACAACCAGGAGTTCGATCCTCTAGTACATTTGATGCATTACAATACTTGATAGCTCTAATGTCGATTTGATTCAAACGACTCTATCTTGTGGACTAGGCAGTTAACATGGGAATACAGAATGGCGACTCCAGCAAGTGTTTCTATCGCCTACTGTAAAACTTGGGGCAGATTAAATTTGTGTTTCTTTAATTGTTTTCCCTACTGTGTCTGCCAGTAATTAGTATTTCGATAATGCTAATGGAATGCGTTAATTTAATTGGAAGATAACGGCTACAGGTAATGGTAACATCGATTTTGTCACGTGTATCACTGACTAAGACGCGGGTTTGGATTGGTGAATCGGTCTTCTAATTCATCTTCTGACCACATTGCTGTTCTCTTGAAACTTTGGAACTCAAGTGAAGTCAACTCCCATTCCCGTACTCTCTCATATCCTGTCGGCAGGGACCACGCACAGAAAACACAGCCCTCTATTATTGCATGGCGCAAAGCACACAGAAAACAAGTCACGTGATAACTATCTCGCCAGCCCATTGGCTCGCTGACTGTTGCCTAGCAACGAGCTGTAAACATTCGTCCTATTGTTACGTGAACTTAAGCCAGAAGGTGTTTATCGCTTCACACCCCGGCCGCTTTACCCCCAGAGAAAGATCCCCCGGCACGTATTGTATAAGAGGCTGGGTGGGCCCCAGAATCGGTCTGGACGACGAGAAAATTCCCGATCTTACCGGGACTCGAAATCTAACCTGTCAAAAAGACGTATGGGAAACTGTTGTTATTGGTCACAGTAGTACGAGCGGAATGGTCGTCAAAATGTCTTGCTGTTATTCACCTCAGACGATGTTGTCTTCGCGTCCTCGTTACAGAAAATAGACATTAAATATAAGAATTACACATATTACAAATAAGTAAATCTTGGTTTTAGCAGGGAGGGATGAGACTGGGATATCTGAGAACAACTGCTCTTAGCAGTGCGTAAGGAAGGTTCAACATGAAAATAGTTGTTTGGGAGTGAAATGTGAGATGCACTGAGCAAAAGAGCCCTAGGCTCTATTTTTTGCTATCATAAATACGCGGTATCGTCAGTTCGGTACAGTTTTGTTTATGAAAAGCCGCATGAAAAATGGGCACCTTCCCCTAGAACACGTATACAAAATGTTCCATTAGTTTTGGTAAGAATAAAACTTTGTAAATTGTGAAATGTTACTCTTTAATATTGTGGACACAACCTAGAAAATTGCATTTTTTATTGCTGAACATGTGTGCCTTCGCAGACACGATGAGTTCATAAGAAAGGCCAGTTTTTCAACATATCCACCATGATTTTCCTGGTTTAGTCTTATATATTTATTTGTCCCCCCACCACCCAAAAAAATATACCGTGACATTTCATTATTAAATCTTAATTAGGATCTTTTGGCGCACCATGAACGCTACCAAATTTTATGTACCACATAACACATTACGTTCGTTTGTGTGCGTTTACTGCCAAGTTTAAGATTTCTTACGAATCACAGTCCACACATGCGCGGTGATTATCGCATACCAAATTCTCACACACGCGCGACAGAAGAGCGATGAACCACTTACTGTTTTGTTTATCCCATTTTACTTTTATTCATGTCCAAGTGGACCATTCCGTATAATTTTCATGGGGAATAATAAAACAACATGAACACTTGCATCATATAGTTTCTTGTTAATTAGATACCTGGTTGGGTTGTTATTTAAGTAGTCAATTCGTTCAGCTTACTCCTGTTACGTTCCTCCGAAACTTCGGTAACTTTTACCAGAAGACACGATGTCGGACCCCAGAAGACAGCCTGCTTCGTAGTCACCGCTCTAAGAACCTCAAATCCCATTCATCTCGTTAGTTGTCTGAGTGAATGGATGGGTGGATGGGCACGCAGGGAGGTGAAGCACGTCTACTCTACGAACCAAATTGCATCTTACCCTGTGTAGGCAGCCTTAGCGAAGCAATGTCCTACGTATGTAGGAAGGCAGCTAACAGACGGAGGTTTATGTCTGTATTCTGTATATGTATCTGTGCGTCTATCTACTATATATCTGCCTATACATCATTTTTTATCGGGACAAAGGTACGCCATTATCATTTTGTGATGTAGTCATTACGTCATGTTAGAAAGCGACTAGGTTCTATTTTCAGCTTGCTTCTGGTATATACAAAGAGTGGACAAAATAATGCAAACACCAAGAAGTTGAGGAGTAATAATTTTTGTCTGCTTGTACCGGTTCTCACGGTCTCTTCTCTTGCGGATTTCTTATTTTTCCTTCTACCCTAAAAACGGAGGCGATACCTTCCTCCGAAACGTCGGTTAACACCACATCTACACAGTGCAACATCCCAGAAGACTGCTTTCTTCATAGTCACCGCCGTGGAAACCTCAAATCTTATATAATATTTTTTTTGTGTTGGCTATATAGAAAGAACTTTAGTTGGCAACACTGAATGTCCTTCCGTTTGCCTACATTCTGCAGTGCTCATGTCAATACATTAATGATTGTGTTGAGAGGCAGTCCGTGTGAAAGAATAGGGAAATGGGAGACTTTTCCGATTTTGAAAGAGGACAAATCTTTGGTGCGCGTTTAGCTGGAACATCTATGATAGAAACTGCCACATTATTGGATGCATCGAGAGTGAGAGTTTCTGAGGCTATGTCAGCATATACGAATCATGGGAAGACAACATCAGTGAAGAGGAAAATTGGGCGAAAGTCAACGTTGACAGAAGGAGATCAGCTTATACTGAGAAGGATTGTTTCGAAAATTAGAAATACTGCAACACATATGACAGTAGAACTGAATATTCGTTTTGAAGACACTGTTTCCACAAAACTGTCCGACATGAGCCTCATAAATCCAACATCCATATCCACGGTAGGGCTGTAGCTACTAAACCTCTGATTACTGGTAATGCTCAGATGCGTAAACGATGGGGTCACGACAATAAAACTTAAACATCAGACAAATGGACACACGTGATATTGTGATACTGTCAGACGAGTCGTCCTTCACGCTGTTCCCTACACCAGGAAAAGTTTATGTTTGGAGAACACCCAAGGAAGCCCACAATCCGAAATTACTGGCTCCATCAGTGAACCACAGGGGAGGTTTGTGATGGTTTGGGCAGCAATACCGTGGTACAGCATTCTGTTGGTCCCATTGTTACCTTCATGACCAAATTACTGCAAGGGAGTACGTGGACAGGTTGGGTAGTCAGGTGCATCCTATGACCCAGACGTTATTTCCGAAAAACGGTACGGTTTTCCAAGATGACAATGACCCCATTCACACAGTCATTCTTTTGAAGAGCATGAAGGGGAACTTCAACATCTTTCCTTGCCAGCACAATTACCAGATTTGAACATCATTGAAACATTGTGGTCATTAATGGAGACTATATTGAGGAACAGAATCCAACCTCCAACATCTCTAAAGCAACTTATAGGTGTTCTTCAAGAAGACTGGTGTACAGTTGCAATAGAGACTGTTAACAATTTATACGCATCCATTCCAATGAGTGCGCCTCTATTGAATCAAATTGCAGTTCAACACCGTATTAATGAAGCAATGTTTTGCGGCTTTTTAATGTTTCCATTATTCTGTCCAAACCATATAGATATAGATAGGTAGGTAGATGGATGGACGGACGGATGGCTGGATGGATGAATTTAAGACTGACACACAGGTAGATAGCAGATAGGCAGACAGAGAGAGGAACGGAGATAAGTAGACAGAATGACAGACATGAACAGAGAAAGACAGACAGACAGGCGGAAGAAACAGAGAAATATAGGCAGACAGAAAGACAGACAGAAACCGAGATAAATAGGCAGGCAGAAATAATTGATTAGTTTATCAAATTATATATGAAAACTATGAAACGTTGATTGCTTTAGTGCCGTATTACTCGATCATGGAGTGAGTAAATAGAGAAATGAACTGGTAATGGCTGCTCTGATACCTGAGTGAATGTAGCTGTCTGAAAGATAAACGAAAGGAGATTTCACTTTCGTTTCCCTGGGCGAAACAAGTTTGGTAATTAGGTAGACTCCAAGTCTGTACTATATAATGTAATAATGTACATACAGAAGAGAACCGTAGCGAGGTAAGGGATAGACCTACATAACAAAATAAGAACATGTATTTAACGAAGCTATTGTGTAATTCATTTCTTCCTCTTACTAAAGAAGAAAGTGTATGTTGTATTTGAAATAAATGCATTAATGAGGTACTGTCTATGTAGGATATGATGTTCAGAAATATACTTACCCCTCAATTCTACTCAATTTCATGACATTTCTACATCTAGGCCTACATTAAATTTAAATTATCTTGGTCTTTGATGTTTTATACATCGAAAAACCAAATTCGTCTTAAAACGTACACGTTCGCTGGTAAAATCGGATCAGCTTCAACGTTTCTTGCCTGCATCCTGGAGATAACCTGCTTCACATTAGAACTCTCACTAGTCTGCTCCCTCATCAGTACGCATAGGGGGCTTACACAGCTTCGAGTTGCCCTTTAAACAAAAAAAACTTTGTGGCTTTAGTCCGTAAGCGAACTCTACCGACCGGGCGACCGCCGCTTGTCCGCGAAGTTAGTGCCAACTTTGGCGGATAGAGGATGTCGCCCTTCACCTAAAAAATACATCTAGATTCATAACCTAAAGAGCTAAGTCTCAGTAATTGTGGTGGAAGGAACGGAAATAACTCAGTCGGGTTTTCGGGCTGGATGGCAGACAAAACATTTTTCTCTTCTCCGAAGCATCCAGACCGGCTCTGGGTCCCACCCATTTTCCTATCCAATGGGAACAGGAGGCCATTTCCCGGAGGTAAAGCGACGGTGTGTGAAGCTGACCGCTCACCTCCATCTGATGCCGAGGCCAAGAACTGTGGAGCTATACTTCCACTCCACGTACGTCCTCATGGCGTAGTGCTTAATTAAGCACAGGGACAATTTTGCCTTATCTAATTACAGTTAGACAATTTAATGATCCTGGCATCACCTGCATCTGATGCAATAACCGCCAAAGTAGGAGAAAGAAAGTTTAGTAATTTTGCTAGATTTTAATTTAAACTCCAAAAGCCGTTGCTTGAAAATGCAGCCAGGAACATCATAGCCCACACTTTACTGTCACCCAGTGCAGACAACGTTCAGTGCTGATACGAGGGGTCATTAAATCTCGGTTGTATTGTACACTAACTCCATGGAGCAGAGTTTTCCCTCAACAGGTCAAGACATTTTATGCATATTAAGAAACTGGAAGATTCGTTAAAGTATTCACAAAAGCCCATCGCGTGTCCTTGTCCCGTGCATAATTAATGCAGCTGACATCCTCTCATCCGATTTCTTTAAGATCCTTTTTAATGTTCTACCATCTGTGTCTAGGCCTCTGAAAGGATCGTGTGAGCGCAACGGATCCCCACGGCCGTTAATTTCGGTTTTCTAGACCGCAGCCGCTATTTCCTTGAAATAGCTTCTCAATTAATCCTCACGAAGCTGAGTGGACCCCGTTCCAGACCCACTACTTGTCAGAAAATCTGGTAGCGCCGGGAATTGAACCCGGGACCTTTGAATCTGTAGCCAAGAACTCTGACCACTAGACCACAGGGGCTCTCCTTTATCTCTTTCACATATTGAAGCAAAATGCAGTCTTTAGTAAAGTTTGGACCTTATCCAACGATGCTTCGTCATGAGCTGCCTCAGGATCACATATTGAAGCAAAGAGAATTCGCCGAACCTCGCAATAGATTTATGCATTCGTAACCTTAGCATTAGATGGAAGTGAGTGGTCGGCTTCACGCCCTGACCGCTTTGCTCCCGAGTAAACAGCGGTATTCTATGTGTAGGACGGTGGGTAGGTTCGAGAACTTGTCCGAAGGCTCTACCAGGAATTGAAGCCCCTTATCATGGTCGTCGAAAGCTTAGCCCAGTCTCTAATCTAACTTAGCTATCCTGGCTTCTGTAATGAATTGTATACGTCTACTCTTATCACGCCTCTTTGCACTGCAACCTTCGTTTGTATCAGTATTTTTCGGTTTGAGCAGCATGGGTGCTCGGAATATACGAGGGGGTGTCAGTAAATAGGTCACAAATGTATATTACACTTAAAACACGTATTATTCTAACCTCGAAAACATTCATTTCTAGACGTATCCTCCACCAACGCTGATACACTTGTCCCATCGCTTTACCAGCGCATCAAAACCCCTGACACTTCAACCGTCTGCGCAGTTGCCGTTCCTTCAGAGAATGTTTCGACCCAGTTGTGGACCACGACAGACATCGTAAGCAGGAAACATTTCTTCATGTATGTCCTTTGCATTCAGTCCTTTTGCCCACAGAAGAACGCACAACAGAAAGCTGATCTTCGGTAATACACTCCTCAAGAATGGTCAACTACTGAAACCAGCCTCTGAACCTGCGCATCGGTGTCTGCTACCTAGAATATCATGAAATTGGAGTATCTAGTGAGGCACATAGAAAACCTATGACGTCCATTGCAGCTGGGTTACTTTCATTACACTGACTCCCTCGCACGAGAAAGTGCAGAGTTTCGCCAGATATTGCTGTTAGAATAGCGACACGCATGCTAAATCTGGCGCTGGTGTAGCACGCATGATTTTGACAGTTTACCCCCCTCCTTTTCTTCCCCATACATGCGCAGATAAACCGGCAGTCTTCATGCCACAATCACGGTCTTCCAGCCTATAATGTTGAGTCACACACGTCACGTGCTACGGTCCTGCAGGCAGAACTGACGGACTGACGGGTTTCCCACAGGCCAACAGTCCAAACGATTGGCCGGCCGGCCGCACCACACACGTCAGTTTTGCCTTTCAGTCTTCAACGGTGCAGGCCGAACTGGAGGCCAAACTGTGCGTGTATGGAGGCCCTTAGAAAGCACGTGGCAGGAATTTTTTCAAATAAAATTCCTGATTACTTCTTGGTAACTCCACGACAGGGATGGATGTATGTGCCCCTTCACATTGACGTAATATATAATGCGTTCGATTTCATTTTACTGTTCTGGTCGTGGGAGGAGTGCGGAGAATCTGAAGATTTCAGGAATCGAAATTGTCAGCAAAATTGCGTTTGAATCAATTTGAACCTCGGCATTTTTTTAATTTCTCTCTAAGAAGTAATTTTCTGCGGTTTAACCCATTCTTACGTTTGCTGCATTTGCTTAAGGTCTTTCAAGAATATAAAACATTTTAGTTACAAAATTTATATAATCGACATGATAAATTCACCCCCCTATTCAGGCCGCTGTAGATAGATTGAAATTGTAGTTTATATAATGTGTATTTTACTTACTTTTGAATGTAACTAGGGTTGGGGCGGGGAGGAGGAGGGGGGAATTCCGTTCCTATTAGAGACTTGGGTAGGTTAAAAAAGAGAAGTGGGCGGGCGTATTCAATAAAACGCAATTAAGAACTGGAAAGTTTGAACAGAATAACGAAGTACCAAATGACGCATATAGCAGGCTCATTAAAGTTAGTCACAAAGGTTCCCTACACAATTACTGAACGCTGTTTTACTTTATTTGTGCACCAAGGAAAAAAAGAAGAAAGCTGGAAAGAAAAAGAATCACCGGAGCATTTTTGTTTGAGGCTATATCTTGAAACCCAAATGAGGTCTAAAGCATACGCCTCCGAAGCTAGTTCCCTCACTAATGAAGGATCTCTCTTCAACGAAAGTGGTTCAATTGTAACTTTTTTAATATATATATATGATCAAAGTCATGTTTTTTTAAGACTTTAATGAAAAACTTGTCGCAATCGAGTGATGATGAAAAAATATATATTTTAGGTTCATGCTGGGTAGGATTGGCGCGTCAAACTTCCATGAACTTCATAGTGTAAGGTCCAGATGAATTTTAGTTTGCTCACGAATTTGTCTGGTGAATAAGAAATTACATTTGCCGAAAGAGAAGGAAATTTTCTTTATCTTCTGACTAAATTTCTTCTACATAAATCCCGAGATTGTTTTACGGTAAGCTTGAAATCCTGAACGTTGCTCTGAAACCCGAGCGCCCTCATTTCGTGTACAGTGCATTTGAGGAATGTCACATCACAGAAGACTGTAATCTTCATACGAGTTTCATGTTTCTTACTCTTCGCTGTGTACCGTATTATTAAGAATCAAGGAGGATGAGATGGGCAAGGAATGTAGCACACAAGAGACAGATGTGGAATGCACATAAACTTTTAATCTACAGGCCTGAAAGGCGTAGATGAATTGTCAATATTAGATTGTGTCTTACAGAAATGCAACGCGTGGGTTTGTGCTGGATTTAAGGGACATATATCTTATTCCGCCCATACTCATAATTTTACACTCCGAGGCACTGTTGCTGCTAAGTGCTGAATTCTGGCGGCGACTGATGCAACGAATCCTTTGGGATGTGGAAGCCATCTTGTTGACAGTTGAATGAGGGGAAGCGTGGAATGTGGTAGCGCATTTTTTGGAAATTATTTTCCGTACTGAAGTATTTTTGAGCCTTAATTTAAATCTGAAAGCTATATAGTGAAAGTAAGTTCATGCTCTAAATTTGAAGCAGTTTTGTGTGCTATAAGTATGTAATATGGGGCACACGGTAGCGTGGTTGATTGAGGGGCTATGCTACAAGCCGGAAGATCACGGGTTCAAGTCCCGATGAGGTCATTGGATTCTTTTCAATTGACTTAATCCTTCCAGCCACACTATGGCCCTGGGGTCGACTCAGCCTCTAACAGAAATGAGCACCATGAATATTCTTGGAATATTACTGGGGGTATAGGACGGCCGGCGCGTAAGGCTGACAGTCTTGCCGCCATCGATGAGCCGATTGTTGGGAAAATGTGGGAGCCTCAACGTCTCACAACCCTATGGGCCTGCACGGCCTGTTACAGAGATACCTTTACTTTTACTTTACTTTACTTTATAAATATTTAGTAAATACCGTATTTACGCATGTATAGGCCGCGTGCGTGTATAGGCCGCAGCACAATTTTCAGACAGAAATTATAGAAAAAATAATTTTCTTGGAATATTATTTCAGGAGTAGAACACCCTGTATTACTAATTATGAATATATATATATTTTTTTAATGAAGTGTGATTTCGAATATTTCGAATATAAGCCGCACCCCAGTTTTCCTTTTGAATTTTTGGCAAAAAATGTGCGGCCTATACATGCGTAAATACGGTACTACAAATTTTCAGACGTTAAAGTCAGCCATTTTTTATTGGAGGTACCTACCTAAATAGCTACTTTCCAGTTTCATGGCGCTGCCTCTTTAGAAATTGTCCTCAAAATAAATTCAAAATTAGGCCACTTCCCGTATCTGGTGATGTGGTAGTTTCTTGTGAACTTGACATAGAATTCTGGTTCATAGAAGTCGGTTCATTTCTTGACTAGCTGACGGACTATTAGCTTCTCATGAAGTACTCTGATACTTCGAGTTAATCTATAGAGTCTAATCAAGGAGGACAGAGAGATGAATGCCCCCTTTCCCCCAAATTCGCTCAACGTAAAAAACATATAAGCATACGTCATATAAACTACATCAGAATTCGTAAGTTTTAAAACATCGAAATATGTTCTTGCTTTGAGCTTCAACAAGACTAATATAAATGTTTTGTTTGCTTCTTCAAATTTGTTGCCAATCATAATTGGCCGACTCAAATAAAATTTAACATTTTTCCAATATATTCTTTAGTTATATATCATTTCGGCTCAATTCGACCAGATATTAAGGAGTTCGGAGAGACAAGAACGTTTTCAGGCGCGTATTTTCAATCCACATAGAAAGGTAAGATTGGTTATGTCAGTAAAGCGACCTGAACTCGCATAAAACTAAATAAATCAGTTTGCTAAACTGAAACTCGTAAAACAAATTCTGAAGAGTTGTGACAGTAGTGTCTGGACTTCATGCCTCCTCCGACGCACAAAAGCAGAACACAGCGTTCTAGCCGAATCTGCTTTCATTCTCAGGTGGGGGCGAGGTACCTAACTTAGATATGTGTGTGCGATAGAGTTAATTGCAGTCACTGGACATAAAAGCCAATAAAATAAACCATGTGAATCGCTGTGACTTATGCGGCCTTATTTCAATCAGTTATGAGCCATAGCGGCTTATTCTCGGGCTCATTTTATTGGGACATGCGTCCATTAATGAGAGCCATAGTAGTTCAGTCGGAATAAGGCTGGAGAACAGAAGTTCGATTCCCGGCAGACAGAAGAGTCATTTTGTCTTCTCCACAACCTGGACACCAGCTCTAGGGCGAGCCGAGCCTTATGTCCAGTGGCTACCTTGGGTACTTTCCCCAGGAGTAAAGAGGCTGGGGCGTGAAGCTAACCACTCACTTCCATCTAATGCCGAGGTCAAGAATGATAACACTGTAGTTACACTCCTCATATGTCTTCACGGTATAGTGCTTAATTAAGCACAGGGACAACTTTACCTTCTGCTTTCTTTTGGTATCCAGTAATAGTTATTAGCTGCCGGGCACGGTAGCCGAGCGGTCTAAACTATGTACTGTCTTCGCTCGCTCGGAAGCCGGAATCGTGGGTTCGAATCCCACATAAGGCATGGATGTTTGATATGTGTATGTGTTTATTATTTGTTTATGTTGTCATGTGTTTAGGTAGAGGCCTTACGACGAGCTGATCACTCGTCCAAGGAGTCCTACCGCCTGTAAAATGATCACGAATCTGTAAAACTCAGAGGTCAGGGTCCAAGGGGGCTGTAGAGTCAGTGAAAAAAAAACGATTAGCTCATTTTAACGATCCAAACTGAGTTTATATCCCCCCACATGAGGATGGAAGCAGATTCAGCTTTCGAAACGTTATGCTCTGGTTTAGAGTATCGAAAGAAAAATTTTTAAAATAAATATTAAATATCTGCTTAAATATATCTAAATAATTGGACGTGAAGTAGTGTAGAATATGTAACTCCACTTCATTAAATGTTACTTTGAGCTCACACTAGAAAAATTCTAGGCAATTTTTTCCAAGTATTTTTCAGTTCATGTACGATTTTCGTTTCCATTTATTGGATTCATTACTTACCTTGGGACTTCTCCGAGAACATGCAGTTCTCACCACCAGGCTCCTGTACCTAACCAGGAACCAGCCTGAATACTTTATAGTTCTGCTCGCTATTACATTATTACAAATTTGCTAGAATTAATTAATTAACTGAAATTTTCAACCAAAATATGCGTTTCCATTCTCATGGCATTTGATGTTCTCACACTGCTGATTGTGAAGATTGCCCTCTTGTTGAGTGTGACGTCATGAAGCGTGTTGGACGTTTAGAGATTTCGCAGAGAATTGTGCTGCCTTCATTTTGATCGTGAAAGGCTTTCCAAACGTCGGTAAATGTCTACCAGACTTCATGGTGTCACAACCCAGAGGACAGTAATTTTTATATTCTCATGGAAGAAATGAATTTCCGGTGAGAGTCAACCAACGTTTCGAAGGGACTTGTTGCCTCTATCTTCAGGATCGAAATGTAAGCCAAGCAAGAAACCAGCATGAAACAGGTAGCATGCAGAGCACATCACAGAAAATAGAATTATCCAAGGCCACCGCTGTGAGAACCTCAAATCCCGCATAATGGATCTCCTTGTTTTTATTTGGGTTCATTTAACTACGCACTCAGTAGCTCAGACTTTACAGAGTCAGATGGTATGATGGATGAAGAGTGACTTAGAGAGGATACAGAAGGAAGCGGCCATGGCCTAATTTGAGTTTTTTTTTCCTTGGCACTACAGCCCCAGTGGGCCTAGACCTACCCCCATGAAATCCGTTCACTTCGGTTTTTCTAAATCTTACACATACGGTAGGACTCCTTGGGCGAGTGATCAGCTCGTCGCAAGGCCTCTACCTGTAGACAAACACAGAAAAACGCACACAAACATCCATGCCCTGAGTGGGATTCGAACCCACGATCCCGACTTCCGAGCGATCGAAGACAGTGCATGCCTTAGACCGCTCGGCTACCGTGACCGGAAATTTGAGATATTATCCTAACATTTGCCTTGAAGGACTGAGGAAAATCTCGGATAACCTCAGCCAGGATAGCCGCTCACTCAGCCCGTATTTGAACCTGAGATTTCTCAATTTCGAATCACTAGTGTTACCTATTTTATCTCGATGCCCCGTTCGACGAATCTGTTAATTGGAAAAATAAATTTATTAAAATTTTAATCGATTGACAGCTAAAGTGCAGGTCTGTCTAGACACTGTATATAAGTTACCGTTGTGTTTGGGAGAAGGGGAGATGCTGGCTGGAATCTCCAGCCGGGAAATCGCCTGCCTTCAATGAGGTTGTCCATTTGTTTTTCTCAGCCTGCAGGCAACCACCTGGGTCGTCCCTTGATACAGGTCTCGACCACCTGTTTTCCATGTCAACATCTTCCGGTTTCATGCGACGTTACGTACTCTAAGCAGTTGCAAAAGAATTGATAAATAACATAAGAGTTATTGAATCTGACAGCGTTATGTTTTCGCTGTGTCGTTTTGCGTGCTGAGATTGTCAGGACCACGGTCGTCAGACGTTACTTAAAGCACGGACATCAGCGGGACTGCGGGTCGCCAGCATGCCTCAGAAAGTCTGGACGGATTATACGTGTAGTTTCTCTGTGAGGAGACCAACATTTTTAAACACTAGTATGTGGTATATCCCTCAATAATTACTGTTGTTACTACGCTACAAGTTTCGGTCGCTTTGGCCGTCATACTAGTGATCCACCCAACAGGATGCCCAGCATACTAATGGAAAAGGAAATTAAACTGGTCCAAGTTCCCTTTTTATCTGTTTCCGACTCAAGGTATCAGGAAGGAGCCTTCTCTTCCTCAATATTCTCATCTTCCTTCAGCTTATGCCTTGTTATCCTTTACGTCTTCTTGTCCCTTATGCATTTTCTACTCTTCTTCCTTCCCTTCCCTCCACTCTTTTCCTTTCTCCTTCTGCTAATTTTGCGTCCCATTTTCCTATTCTGACTCTCCTGCCTCTTGTTTCTTCTTTTATTCCTTTCCTATTCCTCCCTCTCCCGAACTTCTTTCTCTTTTCATTCGATTTCACTTTTCTCATCCTCTTCCTTTTAGTTCTTCATTTCCTTTTCCTATGTTGCTTTCCTCACCCTCTTCCTGCTTTATGTCCTCATCCTCTTCTTCCTACCTATTCTCCTCTTTTTCGCCTATTCATTTTCTATTTCTTTCCTCCTATTTACTTTCTATATTCTCTTCTTACTCCTCTTCCTCTTTCTTTTTTCTTTCTCTTCTTTTTGTCTTATTTTTCCTCTCCTTGTCCTTTCTCAATGCCTTGACCAACGCCGCTTTGGCCAAGGTTGGACAGAATTAAGTCTTGTAATGAAACAAATGCGACTGACGTTCCCAGCCGTCCATCCTAAGCGTAAGCACGTGCACGTTTCTACGTAGAAGAAATACCGACATATCTTGTGAGCGTCGGTTTGAATATGAACAAGCGTAGAAGCCTTGAACGGCAGACGGAGAATTTGTAGGCAGACAATATCAAATTCATCAAAATCCTTCCGCTGAGATTATAGTATTGTGACATGTTGCGCAAAGCCGAGCCCCCCCCCCACACCAGCAGTGACGCGGCGGGTGAGTCAGCGCTCCCCTCCCACCCCTCAGCGGTAACGTAACGCTCGCGTAATAGGCGAGTAATCACCCCGCATCCTGGCAGCCATGCGCGGTGACGTCACGAGCGGAGCCGAAGAGAGCCGAGCGGAGCCGAAGATAGCCGAGCCCCGTAACCGGGTAACTATGCAAGGCGAATCAACAGCGGTGACGTAACCGGACAGCGTGGCTAGCAACAAGGGTGCCTATTACGTGGCCGTATTGTCCGATCGAGGCTACATAGTGAGNATTTGTCGCGATATACGCCCGATACGCGACAGTATGTAAAGCTGCATTGACAGACAGACAGACAGACACAGCAAGTTAATGGGTGCTTTTCCTCCATTACAAAACATACAAAAAATCGCAGCTCGTTTTCTTCATTACCGTCTTTAGCGTCGTTAACATAGCAACGGCTAACCCAAGAAATACACTAATTTCTCTTTAAGTCTGCGCAACTGTATGATTCAGATGTCAGAGGCTAGAGGGTGGTATGGACGCTCCGTTTGTATTACAACTGGACTTCAATTTGAGGGTGGAATACTGGGAAAGTTTCTCTAAGGGGGGAACATCATTTCGGCAACACCTGTGTGGAAACTGATGCTGTGATGTTTTGACACCCCCTGCACGAGTAGAATAATTGAGAAGGGGATGAATCTAAAAGGATAGGGAAGGAGAGCAGGGTACGGGGAGGATTGTTGGTTTCAGTTTTCATTTACATAATGGAAGAACAACAATGCATTTTGTATTAAGCTTTAGTCCGGAGATTTAATGGGTGAAAGAGGGAAGGAGAGGGGGCAGATGGGGTAAATTAAAGGCAGAATAGAAGGGGTAGTTTTGTGGAGGTATAGGGGGTAGGAAAGAGAGGGGTGCTCATTACCCAGTCATGACATCTGCAGGCAAGCAATTTCACCGAAGTGGTTTTCACGAGCCTAAAACTCCCCCCCTCCTCCCCCCCACTATTCCTCTTCATCTCTGTCTGTCTGTCTTTCTATCTCTGTGTGTATGTGTAGTTGCTTTACGTGGGCCTAGGGGATGATATCCTAATTTCGGGAAACCGCATTGTGAAATGACATTAGTATGAGCTGCTGGATTATAACGAAACCCACATGCAGACGTGTACAAGTCTACTGTCTGTTATGTGTGTGGTTTTATCGTCATTATTAACCCACCTTCCAAACCGTTGCCGCTAATTACATAAGTACGATGGTACATAAAACTGTTCTGGTGACTGAGACGCCCAGAAAACTGTTATCAAATTGCTATAAATAAATCTAACCTTGGTACAGGATGATGATTTTACAGGTTATGGACTGTGTGTGTGTGGCCAATTTTCAATCAGGCCTATGTTGTCCAAATTGGACAATATTGCCGCCTAGTAAAATTCGTTACATGTAAAATATTTCTCATGCATTTTACATTGTGACACAAAACCAGAATAGATATTCATTGCTAGGCAACGATTCGGTAAACACTTTCCATCGGCAACGAATACGCAAGTAACAATTAAATAAATTCCGTTACTACGCAACGGTGCTGTATACACACTATCCCAACAATAGACTGTGTTTTCTGCATGATCCGTGCGAAGTGGTTATAACGAAGATTTCAGAAGTCGTCAAGTCGAGTTCTGAGATATCAGCCTGCTAGGATATAGGCTTGGAATTGAATTGAGTAGAGTCTTCAGAATCGACAGTTGCAGAATAATGTTAAGAAAGGAATTAGGCGGCGGAAAAATTTAATATGTAATTTGAAGCAACAGTGAGACTGTTATAAATCCGTTGCCGGGATACGACTAGTGAAAAATGAGAACCCTAGTGCGTGTGTAACAGTGAACTGTTATGTGTGTAGACCAGCGATGGCACTGCAATTGCCTACAGTCCCGAATTGAATGTATAAGGTGTCAATAAATCCAATCATCCAATCGAGGACCCTTCCTATAAAGTGACGCACGCACCCCTTAAATCGTGACAATCGTGAACGGATTGATCAAGTTATAACGCCCATCAACTTGTATTCTGTGAGTAAACGGTTCGAATCTCAACTGGGACACTGGTTATCCTGAGGGTTTTCATGACTTTCCTCAGTTCCTCCCTTCAAATTGTGGGACATTTTGTTGCTTTTGCTCACCTCTCTTCAGGCTTCAATTGTTATTTATTATCTTTCCAAGGCCACATTTTTAGAGACATAATTACAAAACAGCCAAAACATGTAATTATCTTTATTGATGGCTCTACCATCCTTGTGGACCTTAGCTACTTTTTCAATTCCTTAATCCATACACAGTCAGTAGGACTTCTTGCACGGGAGATCGGCCTGTCTCAAGGCCGCTACCTACACAAACACACACAAACATCCATGGCTCGAGTGGGATTCGAACCCACGATCCCATTGTTTGAGTGAGCGAAGACGGTTCATGCCTTAGACTGCGCGCACTGTCATTATCTTTCACTACACCTATACATCGTTTCGTCGGAAGAAAAAAAAAAAGAAATTGAACACAAAATTAAAACAGATTCCAGAGCTTGCATTTAAATCTAAGGTTTCCCTATCAGTCCACACGTTTAATGCACCTCATTTAACTTGGTTTACTGTTCATGTGTTCCTATTACGGTGGAGATGTCATGAAACTTCCCCCTCGCCCAATTCCATAAATTGTTTTATGGTTTACTGAGGTACATTGATACCTTTCTCTTATGCCACTGTCATAACACTCTTAGTCATAAATCGCAAATTACAGCCTGCGGGGCAACATCATTTTTTGGGGGGGGGGTACCTATTCATACCCACAAAGTCCCTGTAGTGGGCATGGATGGATAAGTAACCTCTCCCCATGACCCTCAGTTCTGGTCCCTCTGACAGACTAATTCAGAAGACACTCCCGTTTCCACGACATTTAAAACATCGAGCGAGTTCGCTAGTTGGCCCCTGTGCTTAAGTAATTAATCACTCCCCATGAAGACGTATGGGGGAGTGGATGTATAAATCCACATTTTCTTGACAACTGCATTACTCGTAGTTGGAGCTGAGTGGTCAGTTTCACGCCCCAGCCGCTATACCCCAGTGGAAAGAGCCCACGGTATTTTTGGATAGGAGGTTCGGTGGGCCCCATGTCTCGTTACGGAACTCTAAATTAATTTCGAATTTAGATAGGTCTTAGGCCGATTTAGGAGTCGGAATGGCTCAGTCGGCACAGCGACAGGCTATGGACTGGACGGCCCGGGGTCGGTTACAGGCAATGAGAGATTTTTCTCTTCACCACAGCATCCAGATCTGTTCTGGGGCCCACCCAATTCCTATCCAATGGTTACCAGCGTTTCTTTCCCCGGAGGTAAAGCGGCGGGGGCGTGAGACTGACCACTCATATCCATCTAGTGCTGAGGTCAAGAAAGGTGGAAGTATTCCTTCACTTCCCCTTACGTCTTCATAGTATAGTGCTTAACTAATTAAGCACAAGGACAGCTTTGCCTTAGACCGTTTTAACAGTTTCCATAATGGAGCACATGGGCCCATAATGGCGTTTATACCCAGTTTCGTGGCAAGTTGAAGTACCGCAATGCGAATGAAGCTAACTGTGGAAAGCGTAAGTAATTTCATGACGATTTATAGCGTAGAACCACAACATAAAGCGTGTCACGAAATTCAGTAAATTTGTCAGGGTGTGGCTTGTCAGCTCGAAACCTCCGCCGCCAAAAGAGGTATACTATATTTAGTCTCTTTATTTATAAGTAAAGTTACGTATTTATGTACTTACTTGAGCACTACAGCGTGAAGGCGTAGGAAGTTGTGGAGTTACAGCTTCACCATTCTCAATCACGACTAAAGGCAAAATTAGAGGGCGCGCCATAGCTCAAGCGGTTAGTCGCTGACTTCCCACCGCGGCGGCCCGGGTTTGATCCCGGGTCTGGTGAAGTGGGATTTGTGGTTGACAAAATGACGCTTGGGCGGGTTTTCTCCTAGTACTTCGGTTTCCCCTGCCAATCTTCATTCCACCAAATTCTCCATTATAATCATCCGGGGCAGGCCACAATAGGCTAACTAGTGGCCGCCTTGCCGAGTGAACGCAGTTGGACTCCACTCCCCGCTAAGCGAATTAAAAAAAAAGGCAAAGTTAATTTACGGCCGTCGGTTAGTTGACCATGTCAAGCACCCATCTAACCACAATTAGATTCAGAGTCATTTTATGACTCTCGGTTTACGGCCAATCAGTTCGTCTTGGCGGCAAGCCCCTCGAGACCCACGACCAGAGACTTTTTTTTTTTCTGATAACTGAACCCTTGCGGTCATAGTCCTTATGTGACATCCTCTCTGGCGAAAGGGCGGGTGTGTGTCTTGCGAATAGGTTTCGCCTTTGTCAAGTGTAAGTATCGCACATATAGCATGTTACTGAACACTTGCGCACTACACACAAGTCCTCTGTCACTACAGGCTTTGCAAAGCAGATCATGCCTAACTTAGATATCTTGTGCTACAACGGCAGCTTAGTCTCTTGAGCAGTCGTAAGCTGCCAAGTTTAAGCCTCTTATATTTTCTGTTTCTGTCTTCACCCTGTCCTATACCGCGAACATGTTCACTCTCGTGGTTTTGTATGACTTCTGCTGTCGCCTGTACAATTTTGTTATATAACCGTATACATACGGAAGGTTCAAAGCCGTGTGCAAATCGCGGACCGGTGTGCACACTGGAAAATTTCCAATGGTGCGCAGAACTTTGTTTTGCAGACGCTGAAATTTTAAGAGACAAGTATCCAGACGTTAATTTTCAGGCGTTACAAGCCTAAGTCATTACTGATCTGATCAGCGCTGTATGGAGTGTTAATATAAAGTTGGCGCTCAAATGCTCACTTTGGATTGAGGACTAGAACCTGATAAATGTTCTGAAGGCCGATTACTTTCGTTTCAGTACATATTATTTGATCGGACACGGACTGCATAGAAAACACCGCGTCCAACAATATGCATTCTTTGTCTCTAAAGAGTGTATACCGAGCCGTTTCCTATCAAAGTTAAGGAAACGCACAGACACACGGACAACAAGGTGATTTCCAAAGTCCCTCTCAACAGTCTGTATATGTATCTCCGCGTATCGTTGCTAGGCAACTGATCAGTAGACATGTTCATGTTGCCCAAGAATAAGCTCAACAATAGAAGAATTGTTGGAGATATCGTTTTCTATACGATCCGTATCGCATCAAAGGGGCGTCTGTAGGTCTGTCTGTATACCCCCATCGTTGCTAGGCAACAGCTGTGTGAACCACTGCAACGAAAGATTGTTGGAGGTGACATTTTATATGCTTTCCTTGTCGTATCAAAGAAGAGTAGGCGATTAGTACTTCACAGAACTTATTGTTTAAAATTGACACTGTTTGTACTGTCTTTCAGTAATGTGATTTTTAGAGTGAATGAGAGTTTAAATTTTGGAATTAGTGACGTGTACAGAATAGCTGGTTCCATTCAATACAGAACTGTTTATAACACGACAGTACACGTAAGTAAAACTAAACTATGACATAAGACAATATAACGAGATGGGTGTACGTATGGTTCGGTCACCATATATTCAAGACAATGATATATGATCTGTATATTTCTAAAATTACAGTAGCAATAAAAATACGAGTACTTTTCTTCCCCCCCCCCTTTTTTTGAAGTTGATCCTTTCTGCTCCTGGCACTCCACTGTTACAGAAAGCTTTCATTGCACCAGTTTCAATTACGTGACGTTGGTGGTAGTACAGTCTTCACTATAGAAATTATATTTTATCGTAGTGGCAGTTTTAACAAGGGGTATTAAAGTGGTTTCATTTGGTGGGGTATAGCTGAGAGGTTTTATTATGAAGGCGAGACGGGCCGGCAAGAATCCCACAGCTAGCAGGCAGAGAGAGGAAGAAGAGAAGATGGTGGAAGTGGCACTCTCACTCTATGACATCCAATTCCAATCCTTCCCTCTCATTTTCTCTTGCACCACTAAACTACACACACACATACCCTTCATCTCTCTTCCTTCAGCAAGGCTCTACCGCCACCGTCACCAATCTAGTTGGCTACATCTCCCTTCACAGCACTCCAAAGTGCCATTAGACAACTTGAATAGTGAATATATAGCTTTTAGTTTCCCATATCCCTCATCAAGCTTTCGGAAGAGAGGGGGTAAAGTAGGCCTGTTAACAGCAAAGGAGAGTGCTATAGAATGCCACCAAATTTCTGCACAGTCGACACAACTCGGGTCTGTATAATGCAGGTATAATGCGTCTTAGTTTTTTGTAGGTCAGGACTTTACATGATACACAGCACTTAGGGTCTATAGCTATAGTATTACATATTCTTATCGCAATGAATGTAATCAAACCAGACTTAAGTGCCATCTAGTAGTGCAGATATAACTACGGGTATGATCTTATTGCACAACATACCCACATAATAACATTCTCTAACATTCACTCACTGCCTAATGTATAATTTACAACCACCCAAAAGCCCGTACCAAAGCCGAAAAGTACACAGAATAAATTCCTCGTATAAAAGGTGAAGCTATCCCTGTAACAGGCCCTGAAGGTCCATAGCGTTGTGAAACGTCGAAGCTCCCACAATTTATTTAGATAATCGGCTCACAGATGGCGGTAAGGTTGTCTGCCTTATGCACAGGACGACCTTTACCCCCCAGGAAAATTCCTGGTACTCATTTCTGTTAGAGGTTGAGTCGAACCCATGGCCATAGTGCGGCTGGAAGGATAGGTAGATTGGAAAAAAGTCCACCTCATCGGGACTCGAAACCGTAACTTCCCGGCTTGTAACATAGTGCCTCCACTTCCACGTATACACACAGCAATATCTTTAATCTATGGCTCTACAACCGGTTCGTGGACCTTGGCCGCTTTTTCAATTTCTGTATACATAGGCAGTCTGTGGAACCCGTTGGACGGGGGTCAGCCCGTCGCAAGGCCGCTAGCTACACACAGAACAAACGCACAAAAACATCGTGCCTCGAGCAGGATTCGAACCCACGACCCAAGTGTTCGAGTGGGCGAACACAGTTCCTGCCTTAGACCTCGCGCCCACTGTGATCGGCTCCATTCCCGAGCGTTATGCCATATTTAAGTTTAAAATGTTTTCTATGATCATGTATCACAGCATTGGGGCTATTCGTTTGGACCTTGTCCGTCGCACTTAGATGTATAGAAATGGTAACGGCTTGGAATTTTCTCTGTTCCCTTCTTCAGGTGGTCAGGATGAGAAAATATTCCAACACTATTTGTCCCCTATATGTATAGAGTTATTCTCATGCCCATCGGAATAGGACTCTTTGTAATCTTATTTACTCGAAGATGGAAATGGATCCAGTATCCGAAACATCGTTATTTTATGGTTAAAAACTTGGACAACACGCAAAACAAAAAAGTCCTGAACCCCATTATTCATATCTTTCTGATTAAAATTGATAAAAACGGAAATCATGTATAAGGATACATCACTTATTGAACAGTTGTTAATACGATGGGGTACCCAAAACAAACCGAACTAATTTTTTTGTGGGCAGAGCTTTTGTAGTACCGCGTTTTGCCGCTATGAGCGCATAGAGCTAACATTCCTGAGTCGATAAGCCGACTACCGTTGCTTCAGAAGGTAAGGACTAGTTTCGGCAGAGTTTATAGTGACAACTGTTCTGTATGATCGTCGTTTTTGCAATGGCCCGAACACATGAAAATGTTGAAAAAATTCGTGAAATCATCAAAGAAGATCGACGACGGACCATTGAAGAAATTGTGGAGCTGTCGGGAGTGACTTGGAGCTCAGTTCAGCGAATTTTGACAGAAGATTTGGGAATGAAAAGGGTGGCTGCGAAATTCATGCCACGACTGCTGACTGCTGAACAAAAACAAGGTCGCGTGGAAGCATGCTGTGCTTTGAAAGAAGAGTCCCGAAATGATCAAAACTTTTTTTCAGCGTTTTGCTGATTTTGCTGAGGTGAAGGAAAAAAAACGACGGAGGCGCTGTCAAGCATCTCAAAAGATGAATTTAGACAATATTTTGAAAAATGGAATAAAAGATTAGACAAGTGTATTAGTGTAAGTGGAGAGTACTTTGAAGGGGATTGAAGGTTTGTGCTTAAAATTTGAATAAATAAATAATAAAAATAAGTTCTGTTTCTTTTGGGTACCCCCTCGTATGTAATTAACTGAATAAATTTTTAAAGGATTTCAAATTCTTATCGGAGAGCCAAGAAAGCTAGCTTAAACGGTAACGCTTCCTGATGTTTTCCTTGCTTTTTCAGAGTCACTCCAGACGAATTCTAGGATAGTACTCTCAGAAATGTTACCAACTTTTCTTCCCCAGTGATCTAAACATCAAGGAATACTAGTATTCTGTCACACAATTCGGTATTAAATAACCGCTGCTGTTGGAACGCCGTCGTTAAATAACCTAGCCATCCATCCTTCCTGTCGGGGCTACTTGTTTCATATCGCTATTTAAATTCATCAGTGATAAGTGCAATAATTATATGTAGCGGTGGAAGCAAACATTTGAGTGGTTTGGGGTTCTCACGGCAGAGTTAGAAGATCTTCTTCTGGGATGTGACGCCGTAAATTCTGGTAGAAGTTTACCGATATTTCGGAAGAACGTGCTCTCTCAATCTTCAGGGTTATTCTGTACGTCGACCAGATTGCAAGATATCACACCCCAAGAGACACAGCTTGCAGTTCATTTGCTGCTTTTACAATCTTTGCGTCTTAATACTGTCACGTGTCACAGTGACTAAGACGCGGGTTTGGACTAATTCGCATAGTGGGTTGGGGGGAGTCCAATAGGGTCCACTCGGCACGGCGGCGACTGATTGGCCTATTGTACCTGCCCCGGGTGATTATATTGATGGAAATTTTGGTAGAATGAAGATTGGCTGGGGAAACCGAAGTACTCGGAGAAAACCCGCCCCAGCGCCACTTTGTCCACAACAAATCCCACTTGACAAGACCCTGGATCGAACCCGGGCCTCCGCGGTGGGAAGCCAGCGACTAGCCGCTTGAGCTATGGCGCGGCCTGGATTAATTGGATATTTAGAGGTCATAACTACTAATAATTATAATACCATTGCTGATTTACTTTACAATCACTCTATTAAACTTCTCAGTCTGTTTGCACTAGTCCTCACGGGTTTATAACACGGGAACTATAAAAGTCTCACTGAATTACACGTTCCAAATATTACACATAAATAAAATCTTCTAATCACACGTTAAGTCTTCACAGGCCAACTTCCAGTTCTTCTTCCACTACGAACTTCCCGCGGCTATCTCCTTGCTTGCTTGCTTGTGTGCGTGGTCCTGCCGCTATTATTCGTAACTGCTGCCTTACTTATATAGCCGAGGAACGGACATGGACCTAGAGTAAACACATATCACATAATAACTATCCCGCTAGCCTATTGGCGCATCGGTCGGATCTAGAGAAAACGTATCACGTGATCACTATCCACTGTTGTGACGTCACTGCAGACACGGAAAGACAGCTTCCTCAATTGTTGCGTGTTGGGCCGGGTTTACAGAGCAGTTGCATGGCCACACGTTGACCAAATCCGTTACAATATATTGGAACTTCGAGATAAAGGAGTGGATTGATTACCACAACTTTTCTGATAACATAAACTTACATCGTTAAACAGGGCAACTCTCTTTGCGAGAGAGATTTGATTTATCGATTCTTAGATGGGCTATAACTATATAATTAACTTACTATCAGGTGCTCGTGGGTGTGTAGGAGATCTAATCTGCTTGTGTTCCCTTTGATATGAAGGATTGCTGGTTGGAATGACGTCAGGTGCACGTGTTGGAAGCAGTACAGTTCATCTTGCTAAAGCTGTGTAGCAGACAATGGACCTGCATGGTTGCTCCTGTTGCAGATGTCAATTACAAGCATATCGCACTGACCTCGCTTTCAATTCATAAATGGAATTAGTCTCAGTGTAACTTAACAAGCCACTGAGCTGCTCAGTGTCGGGGAAACGCTCTTAACTTGTATTCGGGAGGTACTCGGTTCGATTTAATGCCCGGACATCAGTTTTCCTGAGATATTTCGTCGTATTCCTCAGGCCCTCCTAGCAAGTTCCGGGATATTACCTCGATTATGATATGACCACGTGCTTCCATGGGGCACGCGGTAGCGTAGTTGGTGCAGACACTATGTTGCAAACTCAGATGTCGCAGGATAGATTCCCGACGAGGTCGTTGAATTTTTAAGTTGACATATTCCTTCCAGCCGCACTATGGCCCTGGCGTCGACTCAACCTCTGGCAGAAATGAGTACCAGGAATCTTCCTGGGAGGTAAAAGGCGTCCGGCGCGAATAGCTGACAACCTTAACGCCATCTGTGAGCTGATTTTCTAGAAAATGTGGTGGCCTCAACGTCTCTCAACCTTATGGGCCTCCACGGCCTGTTACCTTATTAGTGCTTCAGTATCCTTTCCAATTCATCATCAGTCGTCCAAGATCCCAGTATACACTGTAACTAGTGACAGCATCATAAAGCAACCCAGAGAAAAGAAAACTAACCAGCTGCAGCTGACTACAGCGCTCAGCGAATGCCTCAGATTGTACCATGCCATTTGCTGCTCAAGAAACAAGGATCGTTGTGTTTTCAGGTGAAGCCCTTATTCGGAAAAATAGGAACCATTTGATGAGAAGAGGAATACTTATAGATTTTTGGTGGAAAAGCCGGAAGGAAAGAGATCACTAAGAAGAACTACACGTATATAGGAGAGTAATACTAAAATGGATCTTATAGAAATAGGATGGGTTGGTATTTGGCTCAGGATAGAGACCAATGGAAGGTTCACGTGAATGCGGTAATGAAACTTCTGGTTCTGTAAAATATTCAGTAAATTCTTGAGTAGCTGAGCGACTGGTGGATTCTCAAGAAGGACTCAGCTCCGTCACAGCTCAGGCTGTTAGTTGTTGGCATCCAACCGCTGCGACCCAGTTTCAAACCAGGGTCAGGTCGTGTGGGATTTGTGGTGAACAAAGTGGCATTGGGGAAGATTTTCTCCGAGTACTTCGGCTTCCCCTTCCAATCTTCGTTCCACCAACTGCTTCACAATCACCATCATCTATCATCTGGGGCCGGTACATTAGGCCAGTAATGGCCGCAGTACCAAGTGGACTCAGTCTCACCCCCTCTAAGAATGATAATAATAAAAAATAGTTCATTGGGTACCATTAAGTGTCTGGGCTGCGAGTGGAGGAGAGATTAACGTGTTATCAGAATTTAAAAATTCATATCGGTGACTGCAGACATAAATCAGGTGTTCAGACCTTCATTAATATAAGAAAATACTAGACATATGTTCATAAAACTTCGGAAATACCTGTGTTGACGCACAGATCATAAACTAGTGATTTAGAATAATAAAAAAATTTATCACACAAAGTTTGTGGTAATCGCTCATGCAGTTGACCCCTTCTTGAGAAGCCGCCAGTTGCGCAGCTACTCAAGAACTTCCCAGCATTTTATGGAACCCGAATTTTCATTATCGTGTTCACAAGAGCCCTCCATTGGCCCTTATCTTGAGCCAGATCAATCCAATCCATACCATCCCATCCTACCTCTCTAAGTTCTATTTTAATATTGTCCACCCACCTACGTCTTGGTTTTCCTAGTTGTCTCTTTCCTTCTGGCATTCCCACCAATATGCTATATGCATTCCTCTTCTCCCCATTCGTGCTACATGCCCTGCCCACCTCATCCTCCTTGACTTGATCATTCTAATTATACTCGGAGAAGAGTACCTCGTTATGCAGTTTTCTCCACCTTCCTGTCACTTCATCTCTCTTTGGTCCAAATATTGTCAACTAGCATTCAAAATTGGTCGTGATAATGATGATTCAAAATCCGGGCACAAACATTTTCCTTCACGTCCCAGTATTTTTTGGGTAAATTTTGAAAACAAAATAGATTGATTTTTGTTCCTACTTTATTTCTTTGTGTTTTTTTTTTTAATTTTGCCAGACATATTGCTAGAACATTTGTTAATAATGAAGAAAAAATGTATATTCTTCTTTAAGTAACGTCAAATTTCATGTTAAGTTATACGTACATGGAAATGTTTCGCATAGAGAAAATATTTCATATTTCATCTTTTTGCTTTTCGGTTTTTTTACAAAAAAAAATAAACTTTTATGCTGTATCTTCAAATTTAAGCATAATTACCGAACTACGTAATTTGAAGTAGCACGTAAGAAAAACAGATGATGTAGATTACGGAAACACTCAAATTCGTATAGAACGGGAGCGTAGGAGCGTATTGAAGAAGCTGGATGGAGGACTAACATGTCACGCAGGCTTGTACAAGAGAAAATTTTTCCAGCTCTCTTTGTGTCACGATTTGGCAGTGTATTTCAACGAGATGTAGACTTACCTGATTTTCCGAGAAATCTTCAGACAATAGTCTCCCGTTGTCATGCAGTTTATAGAGGGAAATTCGGAGGATCAGGCATGCCATGACTTCCCTTTGCCTGCCTTCAATTGTGGGCCAAATCTCTACCATTTTGGCATGTCTGCCGCACTGTGCTTGTACCAACGCAGTCTGCAGAACTCTGAAGTCTTTACCTAATTTGAATTTAGCACACGTCTGTGTATGAACTCTAGTGTCAAAGGCTTTGGCGGTGCCTTGTCTTTTGGCAGCTTCAGAAGCCTATGCTGTTAATATGGAAGTTTATGAAGGTAGGGAAGTTTCAATTATGGTTTCAAAATGCACAAATTAACATATAGTTTGGACTTTCTTGTTCTCGTGGCATTCAGTTCTGTCATTTCCTTGACAATTTAACACGAACATTGGAGCTTCTTTGTAAGTGAGGAAAGTGAGACCGCGCCATAGCTCAAGCGGTTAGTCGCTGTCTTCCCACCGCGGCGGCCAGGATTCGATCCCGGATCTGGTCAAGTGTGATTTGTGGTGGACAAAGTAGCGCTGGGGCGGGTTTTTTCCGAGCACTTCTGTTTCCCCTGCCAAGCTTCATTCCACCAATTGCTCCACAATCACCCTCACCTATCATCTGGGGCTGGTACAATAGGCCAGAAGTGGCCGCAGTACAAGGAACTTAGTCCCACCCCACTAACAATAAAAAAAAGTGAGAAAAGTCAAAACATTGTGGAGTGACAGTTTCTTTTCCATACCAAACTCATTGCATTTATATTCAATTTAATATTATTGTCTTCTGTGCTGAAACTGGAAGCAGTATATTTATCCGAAACCTTTGTAACCACTTACAAAACTATATGGTGCCTTAATCCACAATATTGTAACCTTAAATTTCGCCTACTTGAAAATCTCAAATCTCACCTTCCAATCACATCTGTTGTTAGAATTCCACATAAATAATTGAGCACGAGAAAAACTTTTAATATTTATACAGACGCTTTGACGTAACAATGTGAATGTTGCAAGAGGAAGCTTATTGTGTACTTAAGCCGTTATTGTATTATGAAATAGTGTTCATTTAACGGTCTGCCACATGCAGAAATGCGCATATACGCGGATGTAACTGGCGCTGCTACTGTTCATGTCGCTATTATCCGTCCCGCACTCTGTCGTGCCCTCAGGATAACAGTGGCTCAAGTCTCGACTATACGCCAATACTAAACAAGTAGTTATTGAACCCTTCATATCACGTGAAAGATCTCAGTGTTTTCATCAATGCTCAAGCCATAGCGTTCTTACGTGTTTTCCGGTGCCTGGTTCAAACGTAGGCTAGAACAACAAATACACTGCTTTGGGGTTTCCATGGTTTTCGTTAGTTACTCTCTGCGAATGCCGGAATAATACTCATGTTAGGCTACTGCAGGTTCCTCCCAGTTTATCGCTTATTAATCCACTGCTATTCAGTATAGACTGAACTGCTGATATCATCGTTAAATAAACCAGTTCCTCAGCTTCTGAGTGTTAATTGAAACCCTTCAGTGCAGAATCGTTTGTCTTCTCGTCTGCTGTCTAAAAACTTAAAACATTAGAATATACAACACTATAATTTTGCCTGTGGTTCTGTACGGGTGTGAAACTTGATCTCTGATATTAAGGGAGCAATCTAGACTGAGGATTTTTGAAAACAGGGTGCTGAGGAGAATATTTGGGCTGAAGAGGGATGAAGTGACTGGGAGTTGGAGAAAACGAGGAGATTCACTACTTGATCTCTTCACCACATATAATTCTAATCATCAAGTCAAAGAGGATAAGATCTACAGAACGTGTAGCACGCATAAGGAGAGGAGGAACGCATACAGGGTTTTGGCGGGAAAGGAAGAGACGCTAGAAAAATCTATACATGGTTGGATGGATAATACTAAAATGGATCTTAGTGAAATGGGATGGTGTGATTTGGACTGGGTTATTCTGGCGCAGGACTGGGAGCATTGCAGGGCTCTTGTGAACACTGTAATGAAAGTTCAGGTTCCATAAAGTGCTGGGAAATTTTTTTAATACTGACAGACTTTTGGCTTCTCAAGAAAGGTTGGGCTTCATGGAGTGAACACGAGAGTTGCCAGAAAATGTATACGAAAGAACATGAATTCTAAAAACTCTATTTAAAATATCTGCATGAGGTCAGTGGATTAGTTTTCGGTTTTGAAAAGGAAGAGCAATTCATTTAGCCAATAGAATTAACCGTCTGGTACCAACTGCAAGTCTGTGTTGAGTGGCTGAGTGGTTGGTACTCGTCTATCTATACTGGAGATCCAGGGTTCGATAATTGGCCTGATGCTGACTGAGGATTTTCATGGTATTGTCAGTTCCTTCAAATGAATTCTGGGACACACTTTTACAAGTTCATCCTTTCCATTTTTCATCTGATGAAGGAAACAGATCTAGCTTCCGAAACGTCGTATGAAATATTCCATTTTATATTAATAAATAACTTGACTTGTGGTCACAGTGGAATGCGAATTAAAGCTCACTCGATGACCTTGTAAGCTACTGTTCCCCATTTGACCATTTGAATGAGGTTCTAATGCCAGTAATGTGCCTCTTAATTTAGGACAAAACTGATTAAGCTGGATTATAGGATAATGCGTTATGATGATCCTAGATAGATGGAACTGGTTCAGGATTGTGTCCAGTGGCAAACATAACATTAACGGTTTTGAACTGTCAGATTGTTAAGAAAGTGTCTTTTAAATAGTCAGTAGTTAGTTACGTAGCTTATGCACTATACAGGAATGTAAACAAAAAAAAGGGAGGGGGAAAGGAAACACTTTGTATTTTGCAGGATTTGGGTAATTTTACACAAGATATTCTAAAGCATCTGGCATTTTCCTCCCTGCAAAGGATTTTTCCCTCTTTTTCCCTGTCTGTATCATACAGGATTCTTTGAATACTTGAGTTTATTTAATTACACTATAAACAGAGTTCCCCCTACTCTTTGTGTTAAAGCACTCTATGTTGTGAGGAAAAAGAACTCGTAAATATTTACCTGAGGTAAAATTGAATTTTGTATAAGTTGAACCTAAAAAGGGGGGGGGGAAGAACAAAGCATTAAATTTGAATCACATCATGAAACGATTCTTATAGATTAAAATAATTTAAATTTGTTTTGACAGCCCATACAGGCACTGTAGGCTTCATGATTTAAAGTTCTTCGTGCTGTAAGGTAAACTCTGTATGTGACTTTATGATCCAGAGATCTTTGCTACCAAAGAATACCAAAGATGTACTCTATTTCATGGATGAGAAGAAAATTCCGAAGGCACTTACTGGGTTTACATTTACACTTGCCTTCTAAATTTCTTAACTTTTTCCTAATCTTGCTCCTCTTAACTGACTTTCTGCATCTTCACAAAATATGTTATCATTAACTTTGTTATTAATATTATTACTACTAACAATGCTAACTGTGACCACTGGTAAGCTGTCAAATGGCGACTTCGTCGGCATTCCCGTGAACTTCGTTGCGACTGACGCGGAGAAAACGTTACATTTGCTCGTGCCTAGGGCCAGCGGCGACCGTAAAGTGGCGCCTTCATCTGCTATCTTGCGAACTTGTAAGTGAAGCTGAAAGGACGTTAGATTACTTTTTTTTTATAGAGAGAAAGATAGTTTATTATTTTCGTACTTAATATTGCAGGGTATCCTGTCTTTTTCTGTCTCTATATCTGAGTAGCCTCATGTATTAGGCCCAACAGAGTAGGTTTCATACTTTCACCTCATGAAAGAAGCAGACCCTGCTTCCGAAACGTGTTTCTTTTAACTGAAAATGAGACAAAAAGTCTCAATTGAATAACACCTTCGTCACAAATATTTAGACTTGTGTTATTTTAATCTTGTTTATTTACGGACCCTTCTACAACTGCTTAATTATATAGCACAGCTCGCTTTGAACGATGAATTATAAAAAGTAAGGGAAAGGTCAGCCGTAGTGTATTGTGGGCTAGGCCAACTTTCCCAACATTTTTTTGGGCGGTCCGTGTCTTTTCTTATGAAACATGTGCGCTAATGATTTAACGTGCTATAATTTTGGGTTGCACAAATATTGTGTTGGATATTTACATTGTCTCCAATATATTTGATATATAAAATATTTCAGAAACTTGATCCGTTTGCAGCATCTGTGTAAGAAGGAAAGAATGCTAATTAGTTGGACCAATTAGAAAGCGTTACTCCGCTGATCGAGACTCTTCCAACGGGCCCAACTTCATAAAATCATTTCTCCGCTTTATGAGGGAAACAGATTACTGTCTCGAAACGTATCCTAAGTCTGCGGGTAATGTCCAATGTATCATTCTAATAAGAGATCGGCCATTGATATAAATGTTTCAAGGAACAGAAGATTGTTACAGTGTACTTTATTTCCAGCAGGTTCCTGTAACGTTAATCCTCTAGACTCGTATTCGGTATTTGGTTCGAATCTTGACCGTGACACCGTCTATCCTGACTGAGGTTTTTCCGGATTTACATCAGTTCTTCCTGGTAAATTTCAGGATAGTGCCTCGAGTAGGTCACGACCGCTTCCTTCAAAATCTGTTCGTGTTAATTATTCGATGTACAACCCGACAGGCAGCGCTATCTGACACTACAAAATATTAACATTATGTCGAGTAGTTCGTGATAGGCTAGTCACGGTAGCTGAGAGGTCTAAGTGATGAACTGTCTTCACTCGCTCGGAACTGGGATCGTGGGTTCGGATCTGTTTCCTGTGAGGTACGAAATGAATTCTCATATATTATTCTTATACATTGCCAGTCACGGTAGCCGAGCGGTCTAATGCATGTACTGTCTTAGCTCGCTTGGAAACCGGGATCGTGGGTTCGGATCTCACTCAGGTCATGGATGTTTGGTATGTTGTCCTGTGTTTAGGTAGAGGCTTTGCAACGAGCTGATCACTCGTCCAAGGATTCCTAGCGTCTGTGAAATGATCAAAATAAAAAAAAAAACTCGAGGAACGGATTGAGTAAGTACATGATTGGATAAAGCTGCGCAATGCGACATAGACGGTGTTTCAACTGAACGATTAATCTTTTTTCTCTGGTTTTAACGACGCAGAAGTTGCATTGTACAGGATAGAAAAAGGAACGGTGGGGGAAAAAAAAACATTGAAATGCCAACACCAAACACATTAATTAGTTACGGAATCTGATGTTCATTTATTTGGGCGTAATAAATGAAACGTGTAAGTTATGAATAGCTGTCAGATACAGAAATGGTTTTTATCTGTGTTATCCCCCCTGCTCCCTCTTTTTTTTTTACATTTAAATGATAGCAGTCATGATCAGGCTCTCCTGTAATTAAACCGAACGAAATATACACATGCAGAACAAAACTGGCATTACACTAATGTCGGTTTCACGATGCGGATAGGGACAGATAAAAAAGAAATGGAAGGTAAAACATCTGACACAGACAAAGTTTTGCTATTGTTGTGTGGGATGAAACAAAATTTCATGAAGACATGATTATTATGTCTAATTTATTAGATTCGAGTTAAAAATAAAAGGATTTTTACATTGTTTCAAAATTTCTAAAATTACATAAAGTTCTTTTTTGTTTAATGTATATTATCATATGTTGCTGTGTTGTTTGTAGTTTACGCACATATCTGCGATATTAACTACAATAGGCAATCCTCAAAACACTGGCCCTCCTACACTCTTTATTACTGCGTGTTTTATTCAGTTACAGTATTTATTATCCTTTTTTAAATTATTACACGACAGATAGACCGCCTCTATGGTCAGTGGTCAGAGTTTCTGGCTACAATTTCAGGTGTCCGGGTTCGATTACCGACGCTACCAGATTATCTGAGAAGTTAGTGGGTCTGGAACGGGGCCCACTCACCCTCGTGAGGATAACTTGAGGAGCTGTTTCAAGGAAATAGCGGCTCCGGTCTAGAAAACCGAAATTAACGGCCGTGAGGATCTTTTGCGCTGACCACGCGACACCCTCTATCTGCTAAAATTGGCACTAACTTCGGCGACAAGAGGCGGTCGCTCAGTTGGTATAGTTCGCTTGCGGACTAAAACCACGGACTTTTTATTGTTGTTTTGACAGGGCAGATGATTTTTAAGATCATCCAACGTCTAAAAGACATTCCGAACACCAGTAGCAGAAATATCGGTCCATTTCAAATATTAGGCCAATTAGTCTATTAGGATCTCATTCAATATCGTTTATTGTCCATCCTAATCTTCTCTTCCCCTTGGGTTTGTACCCCATAACGATGGTTGGGTACCGAGTCATGGTCGTATAATATTTTGTCAAAGTTGAGAAGAACACTTCAACAGATTCTCTCGTCGTCAATGGACGCGTCGCTTCTTGGCCAGCAACCAATTAGCAGAAGAACATCTTGAGTCACAAGTTTCGCATTTAAACACAAGTGTAAATAAATATTAATTGCTTATGCTACAGAGTATCTGTACGTACATATGTACATATTTATTTAATGTATTCATACGCATGCGGGTCACGTACCGCTGTTTCGAGACTCAAGAGGTCCCTGTTTGTACATCTCCCAGTATAAGCTTTGTCTGTTGAAAATTTCTTAGTTTTCCTTAGACTCTGCACACGAATTCTGGCACAGTAATTTGACACAAAAGGCTACCAACCGCATTTGCTTTTCCTACTTCTCCTGTCTTTTTGCCTGCTTCCCTTATTTCGAAAAAAAATAGAAGGCTTGAGAGATCACCTTGCTGTCTGTGTGCCCGTCAGTGTCTGCCCATGTCATTGTGTGTCCCCCTCTAAATTATACACTCTTCCGTCTGTGCCCTCTCTTAATTTTTCTTAGGAGGATTATGAGATCACCTTGCTGTCTGTTTGTCTTTGTGTTCCCCGCTCCAAATTTTTGTGGCTTATGAGATTATTTTGTTGCCTGTTTCTATGTCCACCATAATTTTTTCCTTCTCTGTGAGGTTAATGTCGTATCAAATGAAAGTTGACCATTATATCTTGCAGAACTTCTTTATTGTTTAACGACGCTTTCAGCAGTAAGACCATAAAACCCGAATTATGGGGTAATAGATGCATGTTGATTTGAAAAGGACGCGGTCGTAACCTAATCGATATATCATCAGCATATTTGCATTAACGGACTAAAGAAAGTCACGAAAACTTCAGACTTGATTGTCGGTGTCCAGGTCAAGATCTGAATTGACATCTTCCAAAATACCGCTCTAGTTTTCCTTCCGTCCCCTATTTATTGCTGTCATTACTAATTTCTTCACTTCGGGCTCCAGGCAGTCAGATGTTATCAAGTTTTCTTCATTAAAGTAGGTTATGTACTCGTAAGTAAATGATAATTCATCGATTCACATTATCTTCTACTGTAAGGTGTACGTTAATATTGCCACGTGTAGGGGAGTACGCGTGACGAAATTAAAGGGTTCTAGTTCGGATGATTGGATTTATTAGCATTTCGGTTACAATCTCTCTTAATTACAATTAATACAACACCATCGCTGATTTACACAATTTACAGTTCACCATTTCATACGCACTAGGATTCTCTGTTTCCACTACTCGTCTGCTAGCAACGGATCTCAACACAGAAACTGTAACTTCAGATCACTATGAAGTCTTCTTGTCTTCAGTCAATCTGTACTTCTTTGTCCTAATCTGTATTCAATCTTCACTATTCATCCTCCATTCTTGCCCTTGTGACCTCAACTGCTTGAACCCTCCTGGACTCTCCTCTGACTTAAGCTTAAACAGGTCTTCGTTATATAGGCGCCGCAAGGACAACACAGAAAACAAGTCACGTAATACCTAATAATGTAGTAATGTGACGTCATTGCGCCTGCGCGGAAGTGCCTTTACCGAGTCGTTGCGTTAGCCTCGTTCCATTGTTGCGTGCGTGTATCGCGAGGTGTTTATTGAGCCGTTGCCTTGCAGTGTGTTAACATGTCAGAGTATTCTCCCGGTGTACTAGATTTTGTTCATCGTTTTCTCTTCCTTTTTCTTTGTTTTTGCTTCTTATTTTTCTTCTTCTCCCTGTCTCTCTGGTTAGTCAGTTTTATGATTGTACTGCCCTCAAATTCAGTATCATTCTTCCTTCTCTGTCCTTGTCTTGTGGGTCTGTTGCTCCCTACTATGTTGTGACACCTTTCGTTTTCATCCAGTTTGTCTACATAGCCTCTAAATATTTTCTTGTGTATATTAATTTCAGCTATCGCTGTAATCGGTCTGAAGTTTCTCTCGCATTTCAAAACACACATACACACACACACACACATCCGTACAACCAGGTAAAGTCTTTATTATTCTCCTTTCTGAAAATTCTATTTACTTTTGAGCCGTCACACTCTGTATTTTGTCACTGTTGCAATCAGCGTGGTATATAAATTTATGGACATTATGTTACCAAGCGTTCTATTCAGATCTCGCCGCCATAGAATGGAGAAGATACATCGTCCTCTCGACATTTTGTTTTCATACAGTTTCGCACAGACCGCCTGGCTGATTTCTGGAGAGTTCTCCCCTGTTAGATACATGTGCAGCTGACTTTAAACTGGTGCTAACTAGGGGACGTGTACAAATCACTAGGCCTAAGGGTAAGGCTGTACGAGCTTCCTTTTGCCATTTGAGCGCGGACGTGGAAATGACGTGGGCAGTGCAACTTGCAGAGATCAACGCGCGTGGGGCCGGCAGACTTATTCCTAACCACTCAGTGTTCTCAAAGTCTCCTGCATTCGGACGCCTCTCTCTCTCTCTCTCTCTGCGTTTCGGCATGATGTGACAACATCTAGTTCCAATTTTCTTACTTGTAGACCACTGGGACAATTTGCTTTAATAAGCAAAAACAAAACAAACTCCGTGGCCTGTAGTCCGCAAGCGAACTATACCGACCGAGCCACCGCCGCTTGTCGGCGAAGTTAGTGACAACTTTTGCGGATAGAGGGTGTCACGTGGTCAGCGCAACGGAAGCCCACGGCCATTAATTTAGGTTAAGCAGCAGTTTATAAACACCGAAGTCTTGATATATGAATGAATGGACATTCAGTATAACTCGAAAATTTTCGATGGCACCTCTTTTCTTTTGTTTGGATTCTTGGAGCGGGGTTCAGACTGAGTCCACTTGATACGTCGGTGACTGTTTGGCCCATTTTACCAGCCCCGGATGATAGATGATGAGTATGAAGCAGTCGGTGGAATGAGAATTGGCAGGGGAAACTGAAGTACTCGGAGAAAACCTGACCCAGTGCCACTTTGTCTACCACAAATCCCACCTGACCTGACCTGTGCTTGAACCCGGGCCCGGTGGGAAGCCGGCGACAAACCGCCTGAGCTATGGCCCGACCTAGGGCACCTCCCGGGTTGTGAGTGAAATTTATGAATTTTTGCATTCAAAATAAAATCTGTAGCCTCCACTTTCTTTGTCCTTTTTGTCTTCGGTACAAAAGTACAAATAAGGTTCATCAGCGAGATTAATATCTATCTACGCGCAATGTGTTTACTGCTATGGCACAAACTGGACCACGCACGGACGTCAAAATTTCATCCATGTAGCCTCCACATCATTAGCCCACGTCACCGTACCGACGGGACAAAAATCATTTTTATCTCTGCCTAAATTTCGTGTTATACAGTGCAATGATAATGGATTTTTTCAATTGACCTAATCCTTCCAGCCGCACTATGGCCCTGGGGTCGACTTAACCTCTAACAGAAATGAGTTCCAGGGATAATCTTGGAATATTTTGGGGGGTAAAGGGCGGCCAGCGCATAAAGCTGACAACCTTGCCGCAATCTATGAGCCGATCGTCTAGAAAATGTGGGAACCTCGACGTCTCACAACCTTATGGGCCTCCACGTCCTTTACAGGGATACTTTTACTTACTTTTTTTTACAATGTCATGATAATAATGCCATATTTGTTAATTTTGTGTTATCATTGTTGTAACACTGTAATCCCCATTTGTAGAAAATTATTTGATTGGAAAAGAATCTTTCGACCTGTCGAATTATCTGATGATAGCTGCGTGTAGTTACAAACGACGCGTGCTCTGTTAAATATGCAACTGGCGTTGCCGCGACATGGCCGCGAGGCGCATGGCGATACGTGTTTTAATAAGTTGAACTGTCCGCTGTTAATTACAGAGCGAGCGGTGAGATGCCAGGAGGAGAGTTTATGTATAATCCGGCAACTAGAAAACTGAAATGAAACACGTTTAGTGCCAACTTTCACTTCCCACTCTTCTAATTTTTCTTTTTTTTTTTTATTTGTGTTAAAATACATCGTTTAATATTAATAGGTAACGGGACAGAAGAGTCCGATATTTTAATAACGGCAAAATGCCCAAACTAACGGCGTGACACGGTCACCGTCGTGACAGCCTAAAATTTCGTATTGTAAAACAGCCTCTGAAGATTCAGGAGGAAATTTTGACAATTCCCCTTTCCAGCTACGGCCCCCACTTCAATCATCTACTACACGTTATATAAATTGAGAATGATTATGAAATTATTATTTCACTGGACATGCGTGCTATGAGCATGTAAGATTCCGAAAACTTAAAGTGTGCGATGCTGCTGTCTAGGGATACATTTCTTCGGGAAAGGTGGACACTGCAATGCCGACTGATACATATGGTATGTCATTAGGTTTCATACATATTATTGCAAGCATTGATCGATATGTAGTGCATTTGGCGAAATACAAGGAAGAGTAATTTATAACTATTTAATTGTATAGTAATAGGGTGCTGAGGAGAATATTTGGACCGAAGAGGGATGAAGTGACAGGAGGTTGGAGAAAACTGCATAACGAGGAGCTTCATAACTTCTACTCTTCTCCAAGTATAATTAGAATGATCAAGTCAAGGAAGATGAGGTGGGCAGGGCATGTAGCACGAATGGGGGAGAGGAGGAATTCGTATAGAATATTGGTGGGAAAGCCAGGTGGAAAGAGACCACTGGGAAGACCAAGGCGCAGGTGGGTGGACAATATTAGAATTGATCTTCGAGAGATAGGATGGGATGGTATGGATTGGATTGATCTGGCTCATGATAGGTACCATTGGAGGGCTCTTGTGAACACGGTAATGAACATTCGGGTTTTATAGAATGCTGGGAAATTCTTGAGTGGCAGCACAATTGGCGGCTCTGAAGAACGGCTCAGCTCCATGAGTGAGTAGGTAATTAAATTTGCAACAATATACGTAAACGTATGCATTGTTGGAAAACCAGTTTCATAATGTTTGCTCTTTATTAAATAACATCAGGGTTCACATATGGACACAGAATTTTAGTTAGAACACCTGAAATGAAGAGCCCGCTTGAAATTCCTCAGCGTAGATGCGATGATAATATTAAAATGAAGTTTATATAAGGATATTGACTGGATTCACCTGGCACGGGACAGCAACCACTAACTGGCCATTATGAAGCTGAAAATGCATTTGTTGTTTAAGCGTCTCAATGAGAACTTCTCGAACGAGTTTCTAATAATCCATAAATGCTCATAACTCTTTCAGGCCCTCTTCCTCTTCAGATTTTTCCTTTATCTCCTTTCCTGTTAAGCTTTTCCTCCACAATCTTCTGAATCTGTTCCTGGTCTATGTCCTCTTTTCTGCCCCTTTTCCTTGTAATCTTCTTTTCCGTTTCCTCTTACTCCATCTCTTCTTCTCCTTCTCAGTGCCCTGGAACGCACGTTGTGCGTTCGGTTGTCCAGTTCTCAAAGAACGCCTTTGAGAAACATGTACAGGCCTACTCGTGTTTGCAGCACACCTTTCCGCTTCTGTTTAAGACCCTTCGTGATTAATTTCAAACACGATTGCTCGTCTCAGAACGGTTGCAGCTTTTGCCTCGGGACATAAAGACAATAAGACGTGAAGCACGCGTACATTTATTGCTTTAGAACACCGAGAAGGGAATCGCTGTTGACGTAACAATTAATCATTCGAACAGTGATGGACCTTTGTATACGTTCTTGCAACAATTGTAGAGCGAACAGGGGTGAGCCGGCCATTTCGGAAGTATACACGCTGAGAAGCGGGTTGCAGAGTTCCCCCTGTCAGTTTTCTTCTCAGGTTAAGGGAGAGAACGAGAGAGTAGATGAGTGAGAAGGAGAAAAGATGAAGGACAGAGATAGAGAGATTTGTGTAGTTAAATTACCAAGCTCTTTAATTAAAATAGTTTTAGCTTGAATGAGGCAAACTGGCAAAGACAAGCAAAATAGCCTGGTGTCCTACACAAACAAGATTCTGCAGCTTCAACAGTTTTTCTTTTTAGTGGAAAGTCTTGCGTGTACGCCCAAGTTAATGGTTGTATAGTAATTAGCATATAAATAATGATTGGGTTGGAGGAAGGAGGGAGGGAGTGTTGATATCACAGTTAAGGAATTCTCTTGCCTGAATTTTATAATTGGGAGAGACTGAAGTAAGTAGTTGACAGATGGGCTAGAGAGGCGAAAACTGATATAGAATCCAGGGGTAGTGTTAACAATGACTTAGGTAGAAACTTCCTCCTTCCCCATCACTTCAAGTGGCGGATAGGAAACTCAATTTCAGTACAGAGCTTTGTCCTCTCGCGAGAACAGTTAGGGCACATCCATTTTACACTTGCAGCAGCTTTAACAAACCTGAGAGCTTATACTAGACGTACCAACTCCTGGGCCCCATACAATACCAGATTCTGGGCGAAGAGAATCCCTCACTCGTCTTTAAGCCCTCTATGGCAATCAGTACACAGTTCGTGGGTTATTTAACGCTAATCGGTTAATGACTGAGAGTAAAAGTTGACAGTTGGTGGTGGGTAGTAAAACGAGTGAGGCACATTTCATGATAACTGTTCTCGCGCAGATAAATTATTTTAAAAAATCCCTATAAAGTAACCTATCCTGGCTCGTGTCTGACTCAGATATTTTTCGAAAAGAATTGGGAAATAACACGTGAAAAAAGGTAGTACAGGATGTTAAACATACAGAGTGTCCGGATGAAAGGTAACCAGAATATAATCATTATATCTCAGAAATAATTTATTATACACATTAATGGCTTACACCATTACAAAGGGAAAGTATCAAAGTTTTTTCTGCGTATATAACTTTCTCAGTAAATTTAAATGTGTGCTCCCTTGGTGGCACGACAAATATCCAGGCTTGAAGCATGTTTGGTGTTACCGTAGCAACAGCCTCCCTTATGCAGGCTTTCAGGTGTTGAAGCTCGTTGATCTTAATCTGGTAGACAATGTTCTTCACATAACCCCACAAGAAAAAGTCCACTGGAGTTAAATCTGGCGACCTAGGAGGCCAAGCGATTGGTCCACCTCTGCCAATTCATATCCCAGCCATGTCTCTGTCCAGGTGATTCCTAGCATGGCAAAAATGTGGCGGCGTATGTGCGAAAGCCGGGTATGAAAAGAAAAAGGCGTTCAGTTTTTCCTTTCCGATGGCGTAAACCGGATACGTACGACAGTTTCCGACATATACATTTCTTATTTTGGATACCTTTCATCCGGACACCCGGTATTTTAGAATGCATTCGTTCCTAATGTTAACTCCTCTGTGATTCTAATTCTGGTCTGTTGCACATACAATTCGGTTTATTTCTTTCGTGTGTCTATACGTAACTTCTGCTGAATTCTTGAATGGACATTCGTTCTAAAATCGTAGTAGTAGAACTACATGAATCTCTTGTTATGAAGGCGACAGTTTCTCGCCCATCTAAAGATCCCTGGCCACGCCTACATGTGAGGTACAAGCCCAAGCTCGACCGGAAGTATGTAGTGCTGTTGTCAATTCCAAAAGTCGAAGTGTGCAGCGCATACCAGTATATCTGCTAGGTGGGGGGGTACTGATACTGGAGATCATAGAATAGCGGCGTGACTCAACTTAGAAATAACAGAAGTTATGTTTTACAACCTACTTCGTTAGATGCATACCTTTTATAATACAGAAAAAAAAATGTTTCTAATTAGAGAGCTGAGTGGGACACCGACCTATATTTGATGTCGTCTGGGCCCTACATGAAGTTCACTTTTTTTTTTCCTTGGCACTACAGCCCCAGTGGGCCTAGGCCTACCTCCATGAACTTCTCCGTTCACTTCGGTTTTTTTAGATCTTACACATTCGGTAGGACTCCTTGGGCGGGTGATCAGCTCGTCGCAAGGCCTCTACCTGTACACAAACACAGAAAAACGCACACACACAAACTAAACATCCATGCCCTAAGTGGGATTTGAACCCACGATCCCGGTTTCCAAGCGAGCGAAGACAGTACATGCCGTAGACCGCTCGGCTACCGTGACCGGTGAAGTTCACTTCTGGAGACGTGTATTTCGGTTTGAGTTTCATCTGAAGTAGAAGTAATGCTCGACATGTTTAGGTCGAAACGGACAGTTTCCTGAAACCTCATGTTAGACTCATAAACCAAATTTACTTTAATCCCATTGAACAATGTTTGAAGCTGAAGAAACGGTCGGAGAATTATCACCTCCATTATGCTTCTTATTTAGTATATTTTGTGCAGATAACACATTTAGCTAGAGACAATAATGTATAGAGTGGACATTTTTTATCTGGCACGTTAACATTTGTTATATGACTGCTTTCTTATAAGTGAACCAATTGGAAAGTCCATTTAAATTCAACGTAGGATCGTTTCTTTCTCATATTCATCTTCATGTCCTTTCTTCTTTTCCTTCGTCCCTTCGTACCTTTATGTCATTCCCTTCTTCCTCCGTTAAATTAAGTTATATGTTTATCCTTCAGATGGTACAGTTTGGAACATACTGCGGCCACATGTGGGGGTGCGTGAGAACTAATACAGCGTGAGATCAACATAGCATATACACGCGCACGCACGCACGTACACACTCGCAGATAACATGTAAATAATCATAAACCGTATCCTGTTTTATAAGTACCAGGATTTATATCGTAAAACTGTCACACGTCTCCACATACAATTGAGAAAACGGTTTTCTAAAGCAAATCGTATTCAATCGTTGAAACTCACGAACTTTGCATGGAAACTTGGTGAGAGTTTCTGTTGAAATGCGTTGAATTTAATCCTGAGTGACAATTTTAACTTCCTATAATGTTTATGGAAACTGTTTAAAAATCCACTGAGTGGAAATAAAACTTGTGCGTGTTAGGATTTGCGCACACTTTTTCAAGCGGTTACGAACTATGGACGCTGATCTCAGCTGCTCGGATGACTGAGATATTGTGTAGGCACGCTGTTTAGTGTCGGTGCTGGAAGCAGGGCTCTAGCGTTGAATGGTACGACGAGCACTGAGTAATTAATTGCAAAGAAGTGTAACGAACATGTCTAGGCTTTATTTAAAGTACTCAGCCTCTAACAGAAATGAGCACCAGGAATCTTCCTGGGGAGTAAAGGGCGGCCGGCGCGTAAGGCTGATCTCACCGCCATCTGTGAACCGACTGTCTAGAAAATGTGGGAGCCTCGACGTTTCACAACCCTATGAGCCTCCACGGCCTGTTACAGAGATAACTTTACCTTACTTTGCATCTCTGAGTGTAGAAGTAACTTCTGAACAAAAGGCAGCGCCATAGCTCAAGCGGTTAGTCGCTGGCTTCCCACCGCGGCGGCCCGGGTTCAAACCCGGGTCTGGTCAAGTGGGATTTGTGGTAGATAAAGTGGCGCTGGGGTAGGTTTTCCCCGAGTACTTCGGTTTCCCCTGCCAATCTTCATTCCACCAAATTCTCCATCATCATAATCACCCGGGACAGGTACAATAGACCAATCAGTGGCCTCCGTCCCGAGTGGACCCAACTGGACTCCACCCCCGCACTATGCGAATTAAAAAAATAAAATACTTCCGAACAAACATTCAATACTTCATACACTCACAATTTTGTTTCCATGGTGCAACGGCTCAGCTGCTTTTTCCACATTTGCGACACGGTGTGTATCACAAGTAGGCAAGGGAAAGGTGTGTCGCGAGAAAGGTGTGTCATGAGAAAAGTGTGTCACGAGAAAGGTGTGTCATGAGAAAGGTATGTCATGACCATTTTTCTCCTTAAATTCCTTCGTGTAGTGACTAAATAAATAAAATAATTTGGGACTCGGTTCTGGCCATTATCAACACAAATTTGGCGTTTTAGATTTCCTTATGGTTCATAAAACTTCAAATTTGTGCAGTTCTCCAGCATCTGAGGTGAATTTGTTTTCTAAAGTAGCTGTAAAAAGATTTTAAAGTTATAATTAATTTGCCACTCCCAACTATTGAACTGCAGAGATGGGATAATTAATATAGTACAATATCCTAAGATATTTGTGTGAGCAGAATGTTAAAGATGTTTACGTAACAAAGTATAGAAGCTTAAAGAAGTTTATACAACAAAGTACAGACATAAGTGAGTTACCCCAGCATTTTTCTGAGAAAAAATAAACTTTGTAAAAATGAAAGGAAACCATGAAAGACGTCAGTCTGTCAAGAGAACGCGTAACGGGGGCGAGGCTAAACGCATGTATATCGTGTTGCCACTAAATCTCGGATTATAATAGAGTGAAACTTCTCAAACACACTGTCCCAGACCACCCCTTCAGAAGACCGTATACGTATTTGTGGTAATTTAGGGCAGTTTAGTGTAATGCACCCCCTATTCAGAGACCATCCCTATCCCTGGCCAGTGATCATGCATTGTCTTTACCTAACCCCCCTCTAGGAAGCGACCTCCGTAGTCTAGAGGTAACGTTCCAACCTCATGACTAGTGGTACGCGGGTTCAAAGCCGGCGGCGGTCGTCGAATTTTTAAGGGCGGAAAAATTCAGGGAACAAGTCCTCCGGGAGGGACTTTAAGCCGTGTGCCCCGTGTCGTAGCTTTACGGCACGTAAAAGAACCTCATATCTCCAAAGGAGGTCACTGAGCCAAGTTTCCCGCCCAACAAGTAGTCTCTAACACCTCTGATAGATGAGGGAAGCATTATAGATACCGCCAAGCTAGTGGAGGTCGAACTCGCTGGCTCGGTCGGGACTGATGGTATGCACCAATATCGGTAGGATCTAGAGACTGGTAGAATATCATAGAGGGAAGCACAATGGACCAATACTGGTCTAAGTGCATGGGGAAACCCACCCTCTCCAATAACTAACGAACTAACCCCCTCTAGAAAGACGCACTAGACAGCATGGAGATTTCAGTCGATTGTTAAATAATAATTTACTACTTTCCTTTAACGAGTTGCGGGATAATGTTGAGAACTTAGCTGTGTAAACCAAATTAGAAAACTCTAACCCAAATTGCGTTAGATTTATTTTCAAAGCCAGCGTGCCAGTAGTATATGTATATATAGTACGTACGTTTTTCTTTCTATCTCTATGGCTCTGAATCTTTTTCAGTTTCTTAATTCTATACACAGTCGGTAGGACTCCTTGGACGGGAGATCAGCCCGTCGCAAGGCCACTGTTTATACACAGGACAGCACAGACAGAATAAACGCACACAGACATCCATGCCTTGAGTGGCATTCGGACCCACGGTCCCAGTTTCCAGCGGGCGAAAACGGTTCATGCCTTAGACCGCACGGCCACTGTGGTCGGCATAGTACTTGTACTTGTCTGTTTATGTTCTTATTTAACTTCTAACACTTGGTTGAAGTTACCTCTTGCATCTGCTAGTCATATAAAGTAACATGAGAGGCAATAAATTCTTGCAATACAGGTGTTACGTAATATTCGTATATGTTCCATGTTTACTGTACTCTACTCTCCAAATTCTGACACGTCCGACTCCCATTCAGAAACCACCCCTGTGAAAGACCACTTATGGCACGTTACAGTGGGTGGTCTTGGAGACATTTCGCCGTACACACACACACACACACACAGATGTATGTGGGGGGGCATTATGCTTATAACTTGGATGGCACATAATACATATCGCCACCAATTTGTGATAAAGTTTAGCAGCACAAAATTCTCCTAACAGTTTGTTCGTTCAGAGTGAAACTATTATATTGTTACGTGACGAAAATAACGGGTTCTAGATCAGATGATTGGATTTACTGGCACTTATGTTACAAGTTCTCTTAATCACACTTAAATGCAGCGCTATCGCTGACTTAAACAATTTCCAGTTCACCGTTGCAAACGCACTAGGAGTCTTTGTTTCCATTAGTTGTCTCCTAGCAACGAATCTCAACGCAGAAGTTAGAACTTAAACCACTATGAAATCGTCTTGCTATTTCGTCTTCAATCACTGTGGAACCTCGGAACTAAAAATTCTTCTGGAATCCTTCGTCCAGCTTACGACTGACTCGTAACTGCCCTTGAACTAACCCTGTCACTTCAGTCACTTCTCTTATAAACACTCTGCACAGGCCCCACGGAAAACGCCGTCTCTGTTGTTGCGGACGTCACTGCTTACGCGGAAGTGTGTTTACCTAGCCGTTGCTTAGAAACGGGTCGGATAATCCCGCTGTTCCACCGCTGCACGGCGCGGACGACATAGAAAACAGCCTCATCTATTGTAGCATGTTGGGCCGTGTTTAAGAAGACAACGCGTTGATCAAATCTGCTTCAAAATGAGAGCAGACAGACACGGATAGGAGGGATGAATTGTAATCTTCATTGAAAAATAAATACGATTTAAACAAAGAATATATTAAAATAATCATCTTTTCATATTCGTTTCTCATTAAATTGACATGGAGAAAAGTGCTTCTTTAATTATTCATTTGGTTAAGAATTTCCCGGACTCTTACGGAAAACAGAGGCTCAATACCGTGTTCACAAAAGCCTGCCTATTATACCTGTCCTGAGCCAGATGAATCCAGTCTACACCCTGACGCTCTGTTTCTTTAATATTCATTTTATACCGTACCCGTAAGTCTATCTGTTTTTGTCCTCCCTAATTTTTGTCTTCTCTTCAAGTTTTCATAGTTTACTCTTTCCCATTATTAATGTAAAATGTTTATTTCATAATTATCTTCTACGGAGTTGAGAGAAAAAAAATTGCGCTATATTTCATTGTCAGTTGAGTAATGTGAATATTTTGGCCCCTTTTTACACGTGACGCCGTAGTCTGCCTTTAACACAATATTGCAGGCTCTTGTTCGAGCATCTAATGAGCACCATTCATTTGTCTTTCAAAACTTAACTCCATAGAAAAAGGAGTGCGCTGGTCTAGCAGTAGGAGCTATACACATTATAGTATCTATATATACAACAGGCGAAGACTTTTTAATTAATAAAACGCAGCAGCACAATTTGCTCGTTAAAAAAGTTACGCCCGGATCTCGTTCTGCTCATTTTCGCTCGGTAGGCAACAGCCCCCTTGCGTTCAGCCCACGAGAACACCGCCTCTAACACCGACTTCCGGTTTATCTATTGACGTCACAAACGATTAATCTTCGTTATGCGTTTTACATTTCCAAAATGTAATAAGCGTGAGCTTAAAATTAGAAATGTTCCTCCCCCGCCTTCTTTCCTCTGTTTTCTTTCCCTCTTTTTTACAGAAAAAGGAGAAGAAGAATATAATAATCGCATTATTATAGCGCTGCATTAGCTAGAGCCAGCAAGTAATTGTATCCGGCACCGAAGAGAAAATGTTTGTAGCACACGGAAATAGGAAAGGGGGTGTTTTTGCTGACTATTAATACACCCCTTTCCTGATAGGGTTGCACTGACGGTCCCTAAGAAATCAGCAAGTCAATCAAAGCGGTTCTTTTCACAGACTTTCGGTTTCAGGATCACGCATAGCTAACAGGAATTTATATTGAAGATTGTGCCCCATAGAATGTACTTGAAAGGATATTTTACATGTTTATTACATACGAATTTTCAATAGTTTATTTTCCTTCGTTTTCCATTTGAATGGCTATCGTTATACTGACGTGTTATATTGTTACATGCATTTTCTTGTAGAAGCTATTTCAATGATTTTACAAATTTTTATTTCAGAGGTGAGGGTTTCTTGCGTTAATTCCTTTAAGTGAATCCTAGCATTAAGCCCCTTGAAATTTCAACTGCATATATTTATGTTTGTCAACGTCATGATTGGTCAAGTTTTACCTATGAAGAAAGTCGTCTTCTGGATTTTGGCGCCGTGTATTCTTCGTTTTGGCCGACGTTTCGGAGGAACGTGAGCCAAAACGAAGAATACACTGCGCCAAAATCCAGAAGACGACTTTCTTCATAGTCATCGCCGTGAAAACCTCAAAACTTACAAGTTTTACCTACTTTACTCTTACATTATAGCCCTAAATTACCTATCAGTCAATAGGCACGCTGTTCACGAAACACAGATTCATATATACTAAGATTACGATGCGCGGCGCCGTTTGTTTTCAAACTCTGAGGTCAGGGTTCATGCGTTTCACCAAGTGGCGCCTCTGTCGGCATTTCAGCAAATTCATTTGCAGCTATCTTTAGTAAAATATTCTTCAAAAAATGTTCCGGCAGGAGCAAGAGATTTTTCTGTTCCCCATTATGTCCTCACCGACCCTGGGGACAATACAGCCTCATATATAAAGGGTACCGGGAGCTATTTCCCAGGGGTATAGCGGCCGGGACATGAAGCTGACCACTCTATCTAGTGCAGAAACTAAGAATTCATGGAGTTCTACCTCTGTTCCCTCTTGATGATGTAATGCTCATCGGAAAGGGGACTGCGTGGACCCTCGAGTTAATTTTGGAATTGTGGAGAGGAGATATTTTGTCCCTACAGGGAACCGAACGCTAGGGTTAGCCTAGTAACTATACCGACTGCACTATCCCGGTTGTGTATCATCAGTAATATCTGATCCAATATAGGCTTTTATTAACATGTTCTCGTCTCGAGAACCATCCTTCCATCGTCTTTCTGGTCGTCCAAGATTTCGTCTTCCGTCAGATTGGTAATTCCAAAATATCTGGGTTATCTTGAAGAATCTGTTTTTAACACGTGATTATGCCCCGGATTATTTCTCCCAAAGCATGTATTTGTAACATATTGCATATCGCCGTATTACGTACATGTTCTGTAAGTGTCTAACCAGAGGCTCATCTTATAAAGCGCATTTCTGCTGTTTCAGTTCTTCTCCTTTCAGATTAATTCGGAATCCACTTTACAGTTCCATACTTAAACATGGGACTTGGTATTTTATTCCATATTTTCTGAGAAGTAGTGGGCCTAGAACGGGGTCCACTCAGCCTCGTGAGGATAATTGAGGTGCTATTTCAAGGAAATAACGGCTCCGGTCTAGAAAACCGAAATTAAGTGCTGTGGAGATTTGTTGCCCTGATCACGCGACATCCTCTATCCTCTAAAGTTGGCACTAATTTCGCCGGCAAGCGGCGGTCGCTCGGTCGGTATAGTTCGCTTGCGGATTAAGACCACGGAGTGTGTTTTTATTGCTACTTTATTATAAAATTTAATCTGTGTATCCTGTCTATTTTTAATTTTTAGCTTGGTTTTTTATTTTTTTTTTTTTTTTTGCACATATGCTGTAACCAAGACAGCTTGTGTTCAAGATTTTTTGACGTAGATCTATGGTACAGTATATCACAGCCCATGCAGTTGAAGCTCTGAATTTGTTTGATCGTGTTATTATTAATCACTAATTTTGGTATAACTTGAAACTTGCCATGATGAGCCGTAGACTAGTCCAAAGTCTGTGGAGGTGATATGAAGGCTCTCAGAACCGTTAGATAAGAAAATAAGGTCATGAGTCCCGCAGGACTCGGAACCAAGAATACTATGCTGGCGAGGACCAGCAGCAATTTACCAGACAGTACAGTCAGTCTTGAATTGCAATGTTGGCAGCCGCTACCTAGAAAGGGCTAGTGAACAAAAAGAAGACGTCATGAGTGATGTAGTTGTAATCATTTACAGAGTGTGCAAATCAGCGAGATTTAACAGTTATTCGTAGTTACGAGTTATAAGTTTTCAGCAGATTCAATTATCAGCCAAAACCCCGTCTCTAGGCATGCATGACAATCTCTTAGTAAGTACTGATCATTCCGGAAATATCAGTCAATCTTCAACTTGCAAATCGTAACATGTCCACGTTATGTCTACTAAACATTCATAAGAATTTGCACCTTACAGGTTAAGGGTTTGCTGCCTTAGTGAGGCTGTAGTTTCTGCTCTATCTTCTACAGTTTCTACCCATGTATCCCTCCGCCTGGGGGCTTGTGGCCATTTATCACACCGCACATTTATTTTCTACCGGTAGCCTCGGCTGTTAGCAGCGCCACTCGTTGTGTGGCAGTAGCGTCAACTGCTAAATGGAATGAAAGGCCGACTCTCGGATTCCCTCTTTCCTCCGTCTGACCCCACAACTCATCCAAGCAACTGCAGAGTGTGGCCCTAAGTGACCTGAAATCTGACCCTCTCAACATCACATAATGAGAAAGTAACTCCTGGAACAAGTACGAAGTTGTCTTCATCAAGTAACCTGGCTCAAAGTTACTCTAATTTAGATACAGTCTCTAGTTATTCTAAAAGTCAACAGCGCTTCAGGGAAAAAGCGACTAACTGCTGTTCGAAGCAACTGAGATTAAAAGCTATGCCCCACATGGGAATCGAATCCAGATTCCTCGGTCACACAGCCCATAACCTAGTCACTATACTGACTGAGCTATTCCAGTTCACATTTTACGTGCATGTATATTTTTAGGTTTTTCTTAAAATTATTTTTGTACTATTATTTTGCTAGAAGGAGAGAGACCACTGGGAAGATCAAAGCGTAGCTGGGAGTACAATATTAAAATCGATCTCAAGAGAGATAGGATGGATTGTATGGATTGGATTGATTTGGCTCAGGACAGGGGCCAGTAGAAGGCTCTTGTGAACATGGTAACGAACCTTCGGGTTCCATGAAATGCTGGGAAATTCTTGAGTAGCTGCAGATTTGGCGGCTCCTCAAGAAGGGCTCAGCTCCATAAGTAAGTACTGGATTTTTTTCCTTTGATTTCTCGTAAGTTTATTGCGACACAAATAATATTTCCTTTTATATGTACTGATTTCCTATGTACTGTATTCATTTACCATTATTTCTGCTTCGTGCAAAGTTCCCAGAAACGTCGAGAAAAATATATGTACTGCAATAACAAAAGATATTTTTTTCCTATTGTATTGAGAACAGACTTTCTTGAAGATGGCAGCGGGTCTGTTTGTTTTTACATGCTGATGTTATTTTATTGTCACGATTTAGTGACTAGACACTGGGTTTAGATTCGTAACTGCAAGTAATTTCAGCACTGTCGCTAATCTACACGTTTTACACATCACTGCAACGCACACTAGTCCGTCTCAGTATGTGTTCACTGGTGGTTGTCTGGTAACGGATCCCAACAATGTCCTCTTCTGCTCACGTCTTTCCCGGCTGGCAACTATCTCACACCTAGCACAATCAGTTACTTTACAGTTGATAATGTTATATCTTAGCGTCCTGTTGCACTGATTTATGTCCATGATTTATTCTGACCGTCTTACAGTGAATATATTTATTCACCTTACTCTTCTCTCTTGCACTACATGTTTCGGCACTAAAGTGCCATCTTCAGGTGCTTTTCGATGTACGTCGAACTACTGCATTGCATGACCTGTTGTCTTTATACTAAAATAACTAAAATATATATTCGTCATATATATTGCTAAATTTTAAATATTAAAAATGTTGAAACTGTTCATGATTTGTTATCCTTATGTCGTATTTCAGTACGCGAGTCACACCTATCTTCTTCTGTCGGAGTATTCTTCCTACTTTCATGTGTATTGTGCTTTGTGTTGTGTCTTACTCCTGTGACTGCGTATGTTATATACGCAGTCACATATATACATATATGACTTTACAGTTGGCGGTTTATCGCCAGTCACTTCTTCTTGGCGTCAAGCCTCTTGAGACTCATGACAGTTTTTTCTGCATATGAACTCTTTATGATCATAGTCTATATAACATCCTCTCTGACGAGAGAATTGGTTTATCTCTTATGAATAGGCTTGGCCTTTGTCAAGTGTGAGCATCGTACATATAGGATGATATGGAATTTTTTCCTTTTGAAATGTGTAAAAATCCTCTGTCAATCCAGGCTTTGCAAAGCAGATCATGCCCGTCTTACGTATCTTACTCTACAACGGCAGCTTAGTATCTTGAACGGTTGTAAGCTTCACCACTGCCAAGTGCAAACCTCTTGTATTTTCTATGTGTCGCTTCGCCTTATCCTATTCTGCGAACATGTTCGTTCTTATTATTTTGTATGGTTTCTGCTCGTTGCCTGCACAATTTTGCTATATAATCGTATACATACGGAAGGTTGAAAGCCGTGTGCAAATCGCGGACTGATATGCACCTTGAAAAATTTCGAATTGTGTGGAGAACCTTGTTTTGCAGGCGCTACGATTTAAAGAGGTGGGTGATTGACACAAATACCCACCGCAACTGATAGCTGACTCCTCCCGTATGTTTTCCATTCGCCGTCAAGTCCAGATATTCGCATCCTCCCAATAACTTCGCTCTCGAACATGCTTTATCAATGAATATAGACGGGGTTTGGATTTGTAATTGGATTTATTGAACTCTTACGGAACGTACGAGTAATTATACATAACTATAGCGCTAACACTAATTCACACAATGTGCAGTTCACTACAGCACATACGAAGTCTTCTCAGTCTGCTGCATCTTCGTCAGTTGTCGCCTGGTAACGGCGGGCAACACCGTAGCTTCCTCAGCTTCCAGCAATTGTCACACAACTAACTAAGCTCCAGACTTGTCCTGCTTTTAACACCTCGACACGGACCGCACAGAAAACATCTCTCCAACCAGTCCTTCTATTGTTGCATCACGTAGCTATCTAACGGACCGCGTAAAGAACACTGCTTCTCAGTTCCTCCATTGTTACTTGTTGCGAATCTGTTGCCTAGCAACGGACGTGTTTGCATAGTCGTTACCTAGAAACGGATATCTCTGCTGGCTTCACAGTTATTTTCCTGTGCAAATATGCCACAATATTGTAATCTCTCTTCTTGCCTCAGAGGGAGAAACGAAGGATGTACAAAAGTACATAACAATTGGTGGGTATTTACTCGTGCATTCCTTCGTGAATTTATTTACTGGGAAATGATGAGGGTATAATGTTTCCGAAATTAATAGCAACGTACGTATATTCAGTTCGGATCATACAATGTGAAATTTGTGAAAATTCTGAGTGCAGTTAATTTATCAAACTGCCTGCTCAATGTAATTAAACACATTAAATTATAAACAGAGCTCTTTATTGCATGCTCGGTAAAATTGCTACTTGCCATGGGAAATATTTTATCTGAACTGAGTGATGAAAATTACATAGATCCTGCATACTCAATAAGCCTTGCATATTTCATTTTTACTTTCTCTTTGAAAGAGAAATAAATTCAATGTCAGGTACTTAATTAACGCTGTATTAAAGGAAAATAAATTTGAACAGCGGTTTCAAACACCTAAGGGCATAACAGAACTTCATTTGTATATTTACGAACTAATATTGAAATTGTGATGTTTAAAAAACGCTGGTTTTGTTTTGAACCTTGTGGGCTCTCCAATTGAAGGACATTACACATGAAGATGATGCTTACTTCTTACGCCTTTATGAGCTTTAAATTAAGTTGTCAGCTTCAGCATTTTATGTATAATGTATATATGAGGATCAGTTTCACAGAAAGGGCCGCCGGAACCCATTAGACAGAAGGCTGGATGGCCCTCAGGATAGCCCTCAGGGCCGATCTGGGGAAAAGTAGCCTCTTTACCCTGCCGGTAATCGAACCCCAATTGCTCGACCATTCAGCCAGAAGCCCCCGCCGTAACTGCTGAGATATCTATGTGCATAGAAATTAAAATCCACGGATATATAAAGCCAGGTATTACGGTTTAAAGTTGATATTAATGGAAAATTGTAGTGCAGTCGTTCAAACCTAAAAATGTATTAAATTTACATTTTAATTACTTCATTAATTATAACAATTTGATTTTTAAGAATAATTAATATTTGTTGTTGGGTCGTAGGGCCGCTCATTGTAATTTACATATTTTGATGAGTACCCTTAAAATATAAGTATAATTAACTGTGTTGTTCACCAGAAGAATATTGCTGTTCTTAGAATTTTGACTTCGTGTCGTAATGCCGAAACTTTCGAAAGACTTCACGAATATAGCCCGCTGGGACTATGTGTTGTATTAATGAGATATTCAAGACATAACAAATTAATGTCCAGTATTATTGACGTACATATTTGATTGGCCAATGTAAATTTGAAGACTACCTTAATTTCCAAATGAAGCCAATCAGAGACGGTGAGACATTTCGGAGGAAAGTATCGCCTCCATTTTCAGGGTATAAAAATCCGCGAGCGAGAAACTAGGAAACACTAGTTTAAATCGATCCATTCTAAGTTGTTTTCGTGTTTCTTTGTTAAGTAATAAGTTTATCTCAAATCAGCCTCTAACAAATATGATTCATGCATTAATATTTGAAATTCCCACCGGCATTTTTAGTTTCGGTATATTTCCATGAAATCCACTAATTAGTTTATCTGAAAACACAGTATCGTTCGTCTAAGCGGTTTTTGAATATACGTCGTACCCTGAGTAGGCAATCTTCCTTTGTGTTGAACGAGATCTCCAGTATGGAGGTTCTGGTTTCCATATTATGCTGAAGATCCATTCTGGTAACACTGTAATTATGACGTAAGTATGATATATCCTAAAAAAAAAAACTCCGTGGTTTTTAGTCCGCAAGCGAACTATACCGACCGAGCGACCGCCGCTTGTTGGCGAAGTTAATGCCAACTTTTGCGGATAGAGGATGTCGCGCGGTCAGCGCAACGAATCCCCACGGCCGTTAATTTCGGTTTTCTAGACCGGAGCCGCTAATTTTCCATTCAAGTAGCTCCTCAATTATCCTCACGAGGGTGAGTGACCCCATTGCAGACCCACTACTTCTCATAAAATCTGGTAGCGCCGGGAATCTAACCCGGACGTAGCCAGGAACGCTGACCACTAGACCACAGATGCGGTCATGATACATCCTCAAATATATTTTAAAGTAAAAGGTACTTTTACCCTGATATTTTATTATGCAGTTGAGCACTATGCCATGAAGGTGTATGGGGGAGTGCGTGTATAGCTCCAATATTCTTGACCTCGACACTAGACGGAGGTGAGTGGTGGGCTCCGCTTCCGTACCGCTTTACGTCCGGGGAAATATGTCCCGTTACCCATTTGATAGGAGGCTGGGTGGGCCTCTAGACGCTGTAGAGAAAAATGTCTTATCCCTGCCAATAATCAAACCCCGGCCTTCCAGCGAGTAGTCCATAGCGATACCAACTGAGTTATGCTTGCTCCCCGAATATATTTCAGACACATTATACAATAAGCCATGACAATGTGGTTAGAAATTTGGTTACCCCTACTCTATACCTCCTTAACTGGAGCCCGCAATCTACAGCGTAAGCCCAAAGCGAAGTCAAGCTTCATCCAAATCCTCATTACGTTAGTAGCTAAGGGGGTAATGCATCATCCACACAGCAGCGGGCTCAGTGAGGGGGGGGAGCTAACTCGAGCTAACGACTGGCAGCCCCAGCCTGTGCCGGGGATCAGGCATGTGTTTAATTTGCGGGATACTTTGAGCAAATAAGCCGCTCGCTGCGCGCTCTGGATGTACACACGACAGTTATAATTATTAATCGTCCCCTCCCCCCACCACCTCCACCCCATCTCTTCGCTTGATGGCGGTGGCTGGTACCCCTCACATCTCAAATAAACTGGTGTGTGTGTTTTGTCGACATCCATTATCATTGTTGGCCAACTAACATTGTACGTGAAAACAAATGACCGTCTCTGAACCGCTTGTAACATTGTATTCCCACCACAACACGGTGATCAAAGTGACGGGCAAATCTGAGTGTTACCTTTATTCCAAGTCGGGCAGAAATGTTTCCCTAAATCTATTAAAGGTTAAAGGTAAACTTTTGTAGCTACAGGCTGGACAGGCGGATTCGATTCCCGGCGGGGTAAGAGATTTTTCTTATCTCCATAACATCCAGATCGCATCTGGGTTCCACCCAGCCTCCTATACAATGAAAACCGGAGTCTCTTCCAAGGGGTAAAGCCGCTGAGCGTGAAGCTGACCACTCACTTGTAACTACTGCCTCCACTCTCTCACACTTCTTCATTGCGTGGTGCTTAATTAATTCAACGCAAGAAAATTTGACGTTATTAACGTGTAAAATCAATCTTGAAATTATCTGTGCTTAATTAAGCACTACACCATGGACACGTATTAGGGAGTAATGCATTGTTCCAGACTCTCTAAATCTAGGCATTAGGTGGTGATCATGATCAGATTCACACCCCGGCCTCTTTAACTCCAGGGAAAGAAGCCGCTGATACCAGTTGAGTGTGGTCCCAGAGCCTGAATAGTCTGAGCTGCCCCGACTCCTGTTAGCTGTGCTTTTGCGCAGAGAACGTCAAGATATCAGAGAGGGAAGCTGCTGGCTGGCTGTCCATATGTCCCATCTCATCGGCCACTGAACGGATTACGATTAAATTCAGTATTGGGCGTCTGCACCGGATGTTGTCCGGAGAATTTAATTTTGGCTCTTATTAATATAAAAGTTACTTCGTTCGGGGACGAATTGGGGGCACGCGGTAGCGTAGTTGGTTGAGGAACTATGTTATAAGCCGGAAGCTCGCAGGTTCAAGTCCCGATGAGGTCACTGGATTTTTTCATTTGACCTAATCCTTCCTGCCGCATTATGGCCCTGTGATCGACTCAGCCTCTAACAGAAATGAGTACCAGGAATTAATTAAATAATTTTCCTGGGGAGTAAAGCGCGGCCGGCGCCTAAGGCTGACAACCTTACCGCCATCTTTAAGCCGATTGTCTAGATAATGTGGGACCCTCAACGTCTCACAACCCTATGGGCCTTCACGGCCTGTTACAGGGAAAGTTTTACTTACTTACTTACTTACTCGGGGACGAATCTCAAATCGATATCTGCTGGTTTTCAGCGAAACTGATCCTATTGAAAGAAATTCTATACACCATGCAATAATGTGTAATATAAAATCCTTACAACTTTTATTCGGAACATTGTTTTTATAGGATGAAAATGTAACAGGAACAAGGAAAATAATTTGTCTCTTGGATAATGTGAACATATGTTCACTAATATGCCTATAACACCAATAGGCATGCACCTAGACAACAGTCAGCTTTTCGTCCGTTCCAAACTAATTCATTTATGTCGATATTCTTCATAGAGGAACTGACTATCATGTTCATTTCCCTTCCTTTTGAATGGAGAAGAGTGTATTCAGTAAAGTAACGTGCCGATGTAATGGTCGACAAGGCATACTGACATGAACTGAAGAAATATGCTGAGAGGAAACCCAGTTTTATAAGATTTGGTTACTTCCCATCACTCATAACATTTCAGTCACAAAAATTAGAAACTTTTATAAGTTATGAGGAACGAAAATATTATTATTATTTTCAAGTGTGTCCCGCGTGACTTACAAGACAGGTTCTGAGTTGGATGATTGGATTTATTGACATTTCATACACACCACTCGGAACTACGGGCAATTACAGCACTATCACAGATCTACACACTTTAAAGTTCACCGTTATACACGCACAAGGGTTCTCAGTCTTCACTTGTCGTATCCTGACAACGGATTTATAATGGTCTCACACTCACTTCAAATCACACATGAAGTTTTCTTTTCACAGCCTAATTCCTTCCTTACTTTTATTCTGTAACTGCCAGCTCAATTCAATTCTTCTGCTCCCAAGCTCATATCCAGGTAGGCTAGCGTCTCGAAACACGTCTAACTCTTCTCAACTGAACTCTTCTTTATGACCACTTTGCACAACCCACTCAGAAAAAATAACCTCTCTGTTAATGGGAAGGCGTGTTGCATAGAAACGGATTTACTCGATTGTTGCTTGCGTATTCCTTTCCGCGTGAATGTGTTTATCGAATCGTTGCTTAACAATGTACGTATATTCTGACTTCACTATTCCGGCTTTCGGGCGTCATGTCACATTATTCTCCCATAAATTGGCAATTCAACCAGAACCCGCTCGGGTCCAGTAGAAAGCCTCGATGAACCCCTTATCGAACCCTGTTACTCAGTGTATCAATCAATTATAATTACGCATTTCGTGATAAAAGTAGAAATTATTATTTGTCTCACTACAAGAATTACATCAACAACAAATTTATTTCGATTAATGATTTATTTAATGGCGCTGTCAGCGGCCCGGACTGTCGAATCAATATTGAATTAGAAATGACATAGAACGTACAAACATGGAATATTTAAAGTTACCGTTACAGAATTTGCGTGGAGAGACTGAGAAAAACCACTTAAGACTTCCATTAATAAAGTTGGTGTCCCGGCGGAAATTCGAACAGGGTAACTCATGAACATAGGCCAAAAGTTTTATCGCCTGACTCAACTTGTTTATTTAAGGTTAATTTTAATGTAGTCTTCCCATCTACGCGTAAGCCTTGCAGCCACTCTCGGCCCTTAAGCTTTTTTTCCGACTAGAATATTTTATTCGACTTTCATCACTTCTCGTTGTTTAAACTGAGAAGTAAGAAATTGAACAACATATTTAAATAAATATTTACGGTTAGGTAAGTCAGTGACAAAAATGATTTCCTTCTTTGAATACAGAAGCGTTGAAACACTTGATATGCAATGAAATGGCAGTCACAAATGGAGCAAGGAAACGCACGTTATCCTGTTTCAATTGTAAGCCCATAGACGCTGGACCCGTCCTATATCTTCAGAAGAAGGCAGAGAATGTACTGCCTTTATATGAATCTTTCTCCTCCTCCGACCCCTTTGCCCTTAGAATTGAAGAACAAGTGGCCCCAGCTATTAGACGTCGAGTCGGTTTGGACGAGAGCTATGGTACTATTCCGATATGTGTCGCTTACGAGCAAGAGTGATACAAATAACTACAATCCCGTTTTAAGGCCACTTCTTTTGGGCATGATAATATGTGCTTACAAAAAGTGTTTTTTGTTCTATAACTTCGTGAAGTGCATTGGTTACTATATATACCACATGCTTTAAGATTAAGAAATGTGCACTTTGCCCACAGAGTGTCTTATGAGGCTCATAATGCTTTCAAAATAAACAAAGATTATAGCTACAGGCTTGGATGTCGAGGAACAGGATTCCATTCTGGGTACGAGCAAGAGATATTTTTCTTCTCCACAGCGTCAAGACGGGCTAAGGTGCCCGTCCAGCCTCCTATTCAATGGATAGGCGATGGGTGATTTTCCGGGGTTACAGCTGATCACTCACCTCCATTTACTACCGACTTCCTGAGGCTATACATTGGCTCTCCCATACGCCTTCATGGCGTGGTGCTTAATTAGGCGGAGAGACAGCTGTGAATTTATTTCCCTGAATAGTATTAACCGTTGTAATGAGGTACAAACTAACTGCATAGAGCAAACGTTTTCTTCACAAGGTAATGGTTGCTCAAATAAATTCCTAGCAGTTTACAGAATCCGAAAGTCCATACCATTCGTGACCAGGGCGCCGTCGGGTCCTATTCTGGACACAATCAACGCAGTCCAATTTAAGATCCGTTGCAATTTTACTTCCTTCCTAGGTATTCCCAGTGATCTATTCTCTCTGGTTTCTCTACCCAGACCTTGTCTGCACGACCTTCTGTTCTTGCGGCATGGCTTGCCCATGCCATCTTCCTTGATCTGATCATTCTAATAATATTTGTGAACACGAATTATGGAGCTCTTCTTTATACAATTATTTTTCGCCTCCTGTTATTCTCTTCTCTTAAGTCTATACATTCTTCCTGTACCTGTTTTCAAACACCCTCAGCCTGTGCTCTTCCGTGAATGTGACATGAGTCACTCATGGAGCTGATCCCTTCTTCAGAAGCCGGCAATTGTGCAGCTACTCAAGAACTTCCCAGCATATTATGGAACCCGAAGGTTCATTACCGTGTTCACAAGAGCCCTCCACTGGCTCCTATCCTCAGCCAGATCAATCCAATCCATACCATCCCATTCTATCTCTCTAAGATCCACTTTAATATTGTCCACCCGCCAACGCCTTGGTTTTCCCAGTGGTCTCTTTCATTCTGGCTTTCCCACCAATATCCTTTATGCATTCCTCGTCTCCCCCATTCATACTACATACCCTACCCACCTCATCCTCCTTGACTTGATCATTCTAATTATACTTAGAGACGAGTACAAGTTATGAAACTCCTCATTATGCAGTGAAATGAGTTAGGAATTACATTTTTAAATATTATTTAGACGAGTTTCGAAGTTTAAAAGATTAAAAACGCTTCACCAATTTAACTGTTTGTTTTGTTTTGAAGTGAAAGATGTCCATGAATAATGATCTGGAAATGACGTGGAAGTAAACGTTGCCTATTTCAGCACCCGCGGCAGAAATCTGGAAGGCTTGAGAAACTCAATGAAAGTCACACGGATAGCCAAATTCGTGCTCTGATCTGTAGTACAGAAGAGTTGCTCTGTATCGGCAGGGCAAGCACGCTTAGGGAGAGCCAGCGCCCTCATAACGGGGTACGTGAAATGTATTTCATGCATTACCAAACACAACTCGAAGGGACGTAAAAAGAAATTTCTTTTGTACGCCTTTCTCTCTGCATGGAGTTAGTAGGGGTTTGTTAAAATTGCAAAATTTTGTTGTGGTTATGATGCAGGATAACAAATGGTTCGAGAGAAATTAAAGTTACCACTGAAAGAAGTAGTTGAAGTTTCACTTTGAGACCGATGTGTGCTTGAAGTTTCACTGAGACCAAATGGTGCATACTCTGTCAACAAGGGGTACGTGAATTTTCACTTTTAGATAAAGGATACGTGAAGTTTCCTTCTGAGATCAAGGTGTGCGTGAGATTTTATTGTGATGCCAACGTGTGCATGATGTGCAAAGTTTCATTCTGGGGCCAAGGAACACGTGAAGTTTCACTCTGAGACCAAAGAACGCTTGAAGTTTCTCTTTCGAACTAAAGGAAATTTCCCTCTGAGACCGAGGGATGCATGAATTTTTATTCTGGTACAAAGGGATGCGTGAAGTTTCACCCTGAGACGAAATTCTACGACAAATTTCACTCTGAGAGAAAGGGATGCATGAAATGAAACTGGGACTAAGTTATGCGTGAAGTTTCCCTCTGAGAGCAAAAGACAAGTGAAGCTTCACTTACACCAAGGAATATGTGAAGTTTCACTCTAAAACCTGGGAGTGAGCAAAGTTGTACTTTCATTTGGGAGGTAAGCAGTTTGAATCATGGCCTGAGGTTCTATGGCTTCTTCAGTTCCTTTCAGCTTTCAGTGGCATATATGAAAACAAGTGGCGACTGCTTTCTCTGACCATATCACATTAGACGCTACATAAATCCCAGTACCTGGTACAGCGTCATAAAGTAACTTTATAACGAATCAAATAGGTATGAGGCATAAAACTGTAGAAATATAGAACATATGACGTTCCAAGTTTAGTTATGACTTCCATATACCTTGGGCATATGTCTGCAAATATGAAAACGTAGTTATGTCGTTGTTGCAGGGACTATGTTGTCCCGCGGGCAAGTAAGGAGAAGCACTAGTGGGACTGTCCGATGTTATTACTTCTCTAGGAGGCCTGACCAGTGATATAAGTCACATACATACATACCCAAGCGCATAATATAAAAAGCCTGTGCCTTATATTGCGAGCTACGTTACGGGGGGAGGGGGCCAAGGCTTCTTCCCTGCATGACTGATGCTATTTTCCATTAAGTAAAGTAGTCCGCGGCTCCCATATTGCTCTAAAGAATGTACGTTGTAAGGTTTTTATTTAATATTGCTTGTTGCTTCTGGTATATGGGTATATGGTCTCATTTCTCTTGTTACATGAAAATAAGAAAATAATGAGCTAATGCTTATACATGTAACATTGTCACAGTTATTGGGACTGCGAGGCAAGACCGTTCCAATCTCCATACAACGACTTGCAGTACATGAACGAGTATTAGAACAACAAACAAACAAACTCCGTGGCTTTAAGGCCGGAAGCGAACTATACCGACAGAGCGACCGCCGCTTGTCGGCGAAGTTAGTGCCAACTTATGCGGATAGAGGGTGTCGCGAGGTCAGCGCAACGGATCCCCACGGCCGTTAATCTCGATGTTCTAGATCGGAGCCGCTACTTTTTGATTCAAGTAGCTCCTTAGTTATCCTCACGAGGCTGAGTGGACCCCGTTCCATATTCATACTTCTCAGAAAATTTGGTGACGCCTCGAATCGAACCCGGACGTCTGGATCTGTAGCCAGGAACTCTGACCACTAGGCCACAGAGGCGATAACAACGTAGTGTGAAAATGAGATAGGCTGAACATGCAGCTTAAGGAGGTGGGATAACTCTGTGGGTATAGTGACTAGGCTACGGGCTGGACGACCAAGTAATCGGATTTGAATCCCTTTTTCCAGATCGTAGAGCACCTAGCCTTCAGGGCTCTTTGCCCGGAGGTCAAGTGGCCGGAGCGTGAAGCTGACCACTCACCTCCAACTAGTTCCGAGGTTAAGAATGTAGAGCTATATCTGCTGTCCCCCGTACGTTTTCATGACAGGGTGCTTAATTAAACATGTAGCGTCAACTTTACTCCCTGTTACTTGCACATACACTTCAGACATAATAAATTAGCAATTTTGCAGTAATTTGAGTAATAATCTTCTTTAAAACTGATATCTGGGATGGCTGAGACGGAAGCGGTAAAATCATATTGTAATGATCGAAATTAAATATACAGTAGAACTTGGTTATAACGTCATCAAAGGGACCTAAAAACAGTGTCGTTATAAACGAATGTCGTTGTAACCGAAATGGGCACTTCCACAGTAGCCTTATGTTAGTCACGTAAAAATCTACCAGAAACCGAGTTAAAATGTTGCATTTTTTAGTGAAATACGTAGTTAAGTACAGACTAACGTAACATTAACGTGGAATTGCCCAAATATGTAATATTAAAGACATATTACAGCGCTTTTCACTGACAATACACACCGCACTAATACTGTATATTAAAGGTAGGCCTACTCACGAAATTACAGTAGATTACATCAATTGTTGTGCCTTACTGTACCTAGATACGAGTACAGTAATCAGTTATCTTCATCTGTTTCCTGTTACTTGCCCAATACACACTTTCTAAATTACGTTCAGTGTCCATATCAGAGAAATTCAGGAATGAAAATGACGTTACATACGAGGTTGATGCATTTGTGCATGTCGTACTAAGCAAGGTATAAAAACAGTTGCTTTATGAGGAATTCGTTCGTACCATTGAATATTTGACGCAATAGACAAGGTGTCGCAGAAACCGATGTTGCTATAACCAAGTTTTACTGTACTAGTATTTTGCAATTTTGTTAATGAGGATAAATCCAATGACAGTATTTTGTTTTCCGAAGTGGCCAGTGCTTAAATTCTTAGGTCAGAGACTTAAATAGATAAGTTATCACTTCGTCTGTCATTCAGTCGGTCTGTTAACTGGCCAGTTAAAGTCAGTTCGCTTGCTTGCTAGACTGTTTGTTACTTCATCAGTAGAATTATCGGAAATTAATATAGGATTCTGCTGGTTTGTATTACAGTTCAGCTCAAAATTATACACTGCAGCTGTCTGAAATTTATAGTGAAAATTCGATGAACAAGATGAACATTTTAAAATATGATAAAACCTGTTGAAATGTCAACAGGAACCTGTTAAAAGAAAACTTTATTAAAAGTACTCAGCAATTTAAATAGTTCCAGAAAGTGTGAACTAGGATGGCCGCCCCTCCGCTCAATCTGTATACCGAAACAGATGTTGTACGACAAAACTCAGATTTACAACAATTTTGACCGAAGATGCCTGCTGATTACAGACCAGGGCGCGGGGGACCAGCAGACTCCGAATGGACGCGCAGCAGTATCTGTGCAGGGTGCTGGAACCACCGCCGCGTCTTCAGCTGTGGCTGCAGCAGCGAACACCACATCGGGTGTTGGTGGCCCAAGAGAGTGCGCTGGTTGCGGCAAACACATTAGGGAACGCTATCTGCTCAAGGTAAGTCCATGCGATGGTTTCAGATGACTCCATTTGCGAAAATGTAGGGCAAACAGTTACAGAGCACAGCATGTAAGATCAAGGCGTTATAGAAAACTGGGGTTTTCTGGATCCAAATCCGTATTTAACTAAAATCTATAATGAAATATAAACCTCTTGCTTTAAGCCGTATCTTTATTCATGTATGTAAAAGAAAAAATTATCCTTGGGATTAATGCGTTAAGCATCACGCCGTGTTGATGTATGTGGGAGTGATAGTATAGCTCCACCATTCTTGACCTTGTCACTAGTTAGAGGTAACACTGTCAACTGGAAACAGTCCCTGGCACCCACTGTTTAGGAGGCCGGGTAGGCCAGGAGCTGATCTGGAAATTATGGAGAAGAAAGATCTTTCTTGCCTATACCAGGAATCAAACCCTTATTCCTCGGTCACCCAGCTCATAGCCTAGTCGCTATAGTGACCGAGTTATATCATTTTAAAATGTTCTGCCTGTATTTAGCAACAATTCTGTCATGCAAATCACAGCTTTAGTCTGTGGTGAAACTGGAATCCTTTCATACAGAATTCGCTGAGTAGCTGTGGTTGGCACAAGTTGAAATATATACTGAATGATGTTCTGCTTGAATTTTTATCAAGATGTCAAGGTTCATTGAATTTTATGAATGAATTTAGTGTATTTATTTAAGGAACATTTCTCTTGTATATCCTACAGCCACAAAGTGTACAGCAAGAAATGAAATGAATATTACCCAAAAAAGTTCAGCTCATCAATAAATGACATAACATTTATCTGTGAATAAATCGTCACTGAAACAATTTCTTGGTGCAGCTGTACAATGACCTTATACTTGAGCTTCTTTAGCATGTCTCAGTGTGACATCATTTTTTGACAGATGTCTCACAAAATTTGTTTTTTGTTTATGCTTACAGTTCTCAATACAAAAATACCTTGAACAAAAATGTAATGTATTTAATACTGTGTAAGTCATCACTGAATTCTGATTTCCTGGAGAAATTTCCCAAATTCAAGGTGAAAAATTTCTCTGACATTACCACACTATAACCAGAGACATCAGTGAATAAACCAAAGAGACATAAATAATTATCATATTCTAGAGATATTCCAGTGTACAGTTTGGGACATCTGTCCTGCAAAATCAATAAACAATTAACAAAATGGCTGAAAATCAGTTAACTTAAAATGTCCCATCAATTAACAGCAATGTTCAGATTTAAACCTGCAAGTCAATTTGTGGAATGGTATCACGGCTTTGTGAGTTGTGCACTGAACATGGAGGATCTCATTTCAAACAATTTTTGTGAAGTCAGTAAGTAATAAAGAAATTTCTGACATATTTTAGTGTACATTTTGTCAACCAGTTAACTGACTTTTGGGCCATTCTGTTTCCTCTCAGGGGAGATCGGTGGATTTGCCTGAGTTTGGCCTGTATATTTTTGGACATTTTAATGAATCTGTATTTTATAGTAAATATAATATAAAAATGTTCAATATGAACATAAAATTTTGCCATATTATTAAACAAACATAAATAATTTCTATTGAATCGGTATTGTCTTTGTTTTGTTTTTTTTTAATTCGCATATTGGGGGGTGGAGTCCAGCTGGGTCCACTTGGCACGTCGGCCACTGATTGGCCTATTGTACCTGCCCTGAGTGATTATGATGATGGAGAATTTGGTGGAATGAAGATTGGCAGGGGAAACCAAAGTACTCGAAAAAAACTTGCCCCAGCGCCACTTTGTCCACCACAAATCCCACTAGACCAGACCCGAGCTTGAACCCGGGCCACCGCAGTGGGAAACCAGCGACTAACCGCTTGAGCTATGGCACGCCCTCTCAGTCCTTGTTAATAAAGGCCAATTAATAATATTTATTTATAAACTGGCAATGAGTTATCTTCTTGAAAGTGACCTTTAATTGAAATTTGATGTGATTATAGATTAAAGGAATTTTTGGTTGGAAACTATTGTAATAATATGACCCAAGTGATACCACTGTGATTCCTTCTCTGTGCAATTGTACCATTCAGTCACAAAACAATTTAAGTGTGGTGTGTTTCAGGCGCTGGATGTGTTTTGGCATGAAGACTGCCTTAAATGTGGATGTTGTGACTGTCGTCTTGGTGAAGTTGGCTCCACACTGTACACGAAGGCAAATCTTATTCTCTGCAAGCGAGACTACCTCAGGTTAGTTACGCTTCATCAAAGTAAACCGTTGCTAGGTGTTCCTCACAGAGTGATACAAAAGTAGAGCAACTCCTTGAACCTTTGCACACCACAAACAGTTAGATCGGCAGGACATACTTGCTTTAAAACAGCTGTAAGTGAAGAGAATGGCTCATTATTACGTTTGTTAATAGATGGCATGAAGTATGATAGACCAATATTTGGAGGAAAGACATGGACTCTCAATGTGATAATCTGAAGGTAATCTGAGAAAGTGTATTTTGGGTTTTTCTGTGAAAGTGCATTTACTCACAAGCAGCTCTTAATTATATGGGGATGCTTGGCAGTCAGAGGGTTCAGGAGTCATTCTGTCAAACCATTTTCATCCAGTATCATTATGCTTGATGTCATTTCATATAATGAATTGCATATGATTTAGACAAGGGTCTACCATGGGGTCACATTACAAAGGCCTACATGAAACTGTGTGCTTATCACATGAAATACACATGAGGTCAAAAATGTTCTGCAGATACATTTTGCACACTGATTCAAATGCAAAAGAGCCTGGATTACATTGTTATATACTATATTAACATAATATAGATTAGGAAGAAGTGTGGTCTTATATAGGACAGGAGAATTGTGATATGTCAGTATGTCTTCTCAAACTCTCCTTGAACATAAACAGGACTAAAAATAATGTTCAATTATGAACGATGTTTGGACTGGCTAAACAACATATTGCACTCATAACAAACCAAACACTACTGGAGCTGGACTGATTGTCCCCCAGCACCAACAAAGGCAAGAGTGATTTAAGACGGATCCCTAAGCATTTAATGTCAATTTTCGTTAACTTTTGAATCACTCTGTATTATCTTATGTGATAATGTGTATCTTTATTTAATATGATGAAGCACTAAGAAATTTGATTAAATTTTCTTTTATATCTACAAGGTATATTATACAATGGAAAGGAGAAAAAATAACATCACAAGTTAAACTGGCATTTTCATTTTTGCACTTATTGATCAAATGTTACAAAAACAAATATATTTACATATTTATTTCATTAAAAATTTAGTTGAATTTTGATTTATAGGGTACGAAGTAATGGACAGTAATCTTTATTTTTAACTTATAATTGAGACAAAACATAAAACACTCCTCTGACATCTACACTTGATCCTTGACTCACAAACTGGTTTTATTTCAAAGATCCACTCGTAAATCGAGTTGTAGGAAGAAAATGCATTATTGTGAGTGATGAAAATGCAGTAACATTAAAATATTTAACTTGAGAACTAATGCAGTGTAGCGACTTCAAGAAGTGAGTAGTTGCCTGATGATTGCCAAGTAAGGCCGAAACATGTAGCAGTTTATTTGTAATTTTAATATTATTTTAAATTAAAAGAGGATTGTAAACAAAGTTGCATAAAAAGCAGAAGTGTGTAAAATGATTATTTTTTCTGTCATATTTGTATAAATCCATAACACAAAAAATCACATTATCTTTAAACTACTGCATCAGTAAGACACTCAAATAAATGTAGGACTTTCTGCAATGATTTTTCATTTGAACTTCTCTGTTAACACACATGGAGTAAAAACTGATAGAAGATTGATGTTTAATACATAAAATCAGCTGCAATTCATCCAAACTTAAAAAGAAAAGCTTATTTACATTATTTGCTGCGTATTGTTATGATTGGCAGGTTGTTTGGGACAACAGGATATTGTGCAGCTTGCAGCAAAGTGATTCCAGCATTTGAAATGGTGATGAGAGCCAAAAGTAATGTCTACCATCTCGAGTGTTTTGCATGCCAACAGTGCAATCACAGGTGAGCAATGACAGTTGTATTGGGCAATTACTGTTGTCCACGCTACATTCAGTATAGATCACAGACTGGTGAGAAAAAGAGTACCAGTTATTTTATAATTTTACAGTAACTAATTTCATGAAGCAGAATCCACCTCAGAAGTCTAGTAGTAACATGCTCGCCGTTGGACGCTATTTTCTGTCTCCCACAGAGCTCTCTTCTCTGCATCCTGCATCTAGATGATGCTATGATCACGCAACTATGTAAACCTCTGGCAGACAAGAGTGGGAACAGTTTGAAATCACGCAACCCACCTGAAGCATGCCAGGCAACTAGGTAATAGAGCTTGAGAAAGAGTGGTGTCAGAATATAAAATGAGTTACTAATATGCCAACCAGTTGATTATTGAAACATGGCATTAGAAACCAATCATCTGCCACCACTCCATGGAGCATGCCCTTCTTCAGAAGTTAATGGTTGCTCATCTAATAAAAGAAAATTTCACTGCCTTGTATGGAACTTGAAGGTTCAATGCCACATTCACAATAACCCTTCACTAGTCTCCATCCTGAGCCACATGAATTCGGTATACATTCTCACAGACAATTGCATTTAAGAACATTTTAACATTATTCTCCCATCTATTTATAGGTTTCTGATGTGGTGTCCTCTATTCAGGTTTTGTGGTTAATGTTCTGTATACATTTCTCATATCTTACATGTATACTACATGCCCTGTGACCCTTGTCATTTGTGATTTATCATCCTACTAATATTGTGTAATGGGTGCAAATTACAGATGTTATCATTTTGCAGTTTTCTCCAGCTTTGTGTTACTTCCTCTTTCATGGGTGTGAATACTCTTCTCAGTCCGTAGTCCTCCTTCAGTGTGAGACTAGAACTATTGTGACATGACGCCTGAAAGTTGCAATATAACCATCTGCAAATATTATGATTTTGGACATTATCCATCGTCTATTTTTATCTAAAAACGCTGGAGATAGGGACTAGCACTCTTGATTGGGCCCAACTGAGTAGGTTTTACCTGAAGACAGAAACAGAATCCAGTCTCTAAAACGTTGTATTTTGAAAAATAAACAGGATGGTGTTTTTAGATAAAGACAGGATGTTGGATAATGTCTAAAAACAAAATATTTGTACGAAAAGATTAAAATGAAACAAAACTGAGCGTTGACTACTGATTGAATTGTTACAGGTTCTGTGTTGGGGACCGGTTCTATCTTTGTGACAACAAGATCCTCTGTGAGTACGACTATGAGGAGCGATTAGTTTTTGCTAACATGGCGTATAATCCGAGCAGCCTCGCACACATACGAAGGCAAGTCAGTAATTTGCAGGTATGCCCTAGACCTAAACAGCATGAGCATTAACACACAAACACACATGTAGGAAGTTATATCATGTTCACTTGAAATGTTTACACATCATGGTTCATCAATGCAAACTCATGCTGTTGGGAATGTTTCACATCTTGCCACAATATTCAACCTACTTACATTTAAATGATTATGACTGATGTTATTTTTATGATACTGGTGAGAGTTTACTGACAGATTCTGTAGTCAAATAAGGTGTGACAGGGGCCACAAGTGGCAGCAAGGATGTTAGATTTGAGGTCCTTGTGGTTTTGATTATGAAGATTACTTCTTCCTGAGATTTGATATGATGTAGTCTAGTAGAATGTTACTAGAATTTTGGAGGAACCAGGTACCTTCACCATCAAGACATCACCTATGAGACGGAAGTAGCAAGTTTCTGCAAAACACCTATAATGAACTACAAGACTGAATGGAATGACATCCCAGAAGACAGTAATCCAGAAATAGGAAATGATTTGGAAAGAGAAATTTGTGTCATATTTTTAACGTTACATTAAGCTGGAGGGAACTGTCTTTTTGTTTGCTAAGCCCCACCACAAAAATTCACAGTAGTTCTGCAAATTGCCTTCAAAGGACCACAGATATAGATACCATGTTAGTCTGTTTTTTCTCTAAAAATCACTGTATAGAATGTTAAAAAATGCAGTATACAGAGTGTTAAAAATAGGGTTACAAGCTTTACAAGGTATAGTACTCATTTAAATGAGTATAAAGTTCCATTCAGTCCATGTCCGGAAATCAGTGCCTGCTGTGATATGATGAGTCATTGGGATTTATAGCTGTGGGTATACCTAAAGATTTGGGTGTATTCAGTGATGATCAATGATATAGAGGTATTACAGCAGCAAGTAGAGAAAGCCTGTGAGGAGTTTCAGATGAGACTAGGAATTTTCATCAGAGTGCACGCCTCCCTATGTCGAAGAACTGAAAGTCAGTTGAAATACATGGGAACCACATGGAGCATCTGCTGCAGAGATCACATGAACATCTTCCACATCTCAACAGCCACTGATTTCTGGACAAATGTTGACTGGGATTTTTTGCTCATTTAAGTGAGGGATAGTGCAGTTGGTATAGTGACTGACTACAGGCTGGAGGGCCAAAGGGTCAGTGTTCAAAGAGTAAAGTAGGCGGGCAGTAAAACTGACCACTCACCTCTGACTAGTGCCAAGGTCAAGAATATGTGGATCTATACTGCCACTCTCCCATATGTCTTCATGGCGTAGTGCTTAATTAGTTAAGCTCAGGGACAACTTTACCTTAAATATGACCCGTTAAAGCATCTAACCCTTTTTTAACATCCTGTATAACACTTTATGTCATCTGTTGACATAAATTCTATACTAAGAAATTAATATCAAGCCAGTCTCTTTAATTCTGTCAGTTTTAACACAAGTATGCCAAGCCGATTTGATGAGCTCACAGCTTGCAAAAGGTTAAAACAATCATTGAAAAACATCACATTTGTGCGGGGGGGTGAGAATTTTTGTCATAAATTCTCTAAGGAAGACACTACTTCAGAGGATTTTATTAAGACAGATATTAGAAGAGTAGGATGTGCATTATGAGTCTGTTGAATTGCTCAGTGATCCTACTCACTTTGACTCTGAAGATGGGGGCAGTATGGTCAAAATATCAAAGAGCTGAATCAACATAAACAGTGAACCACTATGAAAGCCTTAAGTCAATAAGTGTTTGTTACATCAATTCAAGTTTTTGTAGAGTAAAATTATGAGTTACAAAAGATAAAATGCATCCCTATAAAACTGATGTTAAAGGTTGTAAGTTATAGCACAAAGTTTTCATTCATGAACAGAACTCTGGGAAAACATCTTCATATATTATGGTACTTCAGTACTACAGACAGTCTTGTATGTGGCTGGACAAGTGCAACAACCTTTTCGGTTTAGTTAATCCACATATGTCACGTAAGTCAAACGAAGCAAAGTATTTTTAATGATCTGCTGCTCTAACTTGTAGATAATGGAGTGCAGTGACCATGGCACTGATGTCTCTTTCGGACACTGTATAAATATGTCAGTCTCTGAATCTGAATTCTCTGTGCTATGTTACTTATGACTGTTGTATTGACTCCAAAGTGACTACGTCCTCGAAATATCTGAAAATTGATAATAAATGTTGTGTTAAGTATACCTTTCTTGTACCACTCACATGTGAACTGCACCTTGTTTCTGCTTTTTATGGACTTGGTCCTCCTAGCACGTGACACCTTCCTTTTCTGTCCTTGCCTGAGCAAGTACTACCTTTGGGGACACACTGCCAGTCGGGTATGGTACCGAGTAGGACTCGCTCAAATTTCTGTCTGGTGGTATACTTCTAAAATAGGTTTGCATTTGAACTTTTCTCTTCATCAAGAGGGCAGTCCAATCCACTGTGTTTGTCCCAGTGAGTTATGGCTGTAATTGTGCTGCTTGTCCTGGGTTCAGATCTCATGTTTATTGATGATGCATGGTTCATTGTGTATTCTCCTTTTACTGTGTTAATTATTTTGAACCTGTATTGTTTTCACACTTGTATTCTTTGTTTTGAATAACAGATTGTTCATGTTTAGTGACCTTCCACTTCAGTTAGTTGTGCTGCATTACTCTTTATTTACTTCCCTCGTTCGGTTGGTACTATATAAATCAGAACAAATTTCAATATCTAATTTAAAGAAAGATACTTATAGGAGATATCCTGAGCCATCACACTTTTAATAGATGAATAGAGTAGCAAACGCCATCGAGTGCAACAAGTTTAATATAAAATAAAGCCTTTACATGTTTCAGTCACTGCTGGCCATCATCAGAAGGCAAAGCCAGCATTACAAAGGAATACTTTACATGGATGATAAGCACAGATTATCATAAAGGGATTTCTACCTTTAGAAATTGAGAATACACTAAAATATTATAGTAACTGAAATAGGTTATGCTTGTTGAAATAATTAGTATCAATTAAATTAAGTAAGAGTTTTGTTATAAGTATCTGAACACAATGATGGCCTTATTTTCCTACTGCTGGTGTGGACAGACACAAGACCAATCGCACAAGGTATTTTACACACAAACAGCATACCATGATGGTAGAACTTCATTCATTCAAAACAATGGTACCTGACGCAGTTGAATGGTAATCCTAATGCTTCAAAATGACATTTTTCTTGGGGAAGGAGTGTCTGGTAACCACTGGACAGACATTTATGGGGGCCACAGAGTCTGTGAGCATTATTTATGAAAGTAAATTTACTTTTTTGTACTTTCCTCCTTCATAATTTTTGAAAGCACATGTATTCCTACTCTATTATTGGCATCTGGACTTTGTAGACAAAATAGGTAAAATTATCCCTGTACATAACTAATTATGCCATGAAGATGTAAGTGGGAGTGGATGTATAGAACGCTGTTTTCTTGACCTCAATAATAGTTGGAGGTGAGTGGTCAGCTTCACGCACCAGCCACTTTACCCTCAGGGAAAGAGCCCCTGGTACCCATCAGGTAGGAAGCTAGGTGGGCCCAGAAACGGTCTGGATGACATGGAGAAGAAAATTCTTGACCCTAATAGCACTTGATCTCTGACCCCCGCCCCAGTTTTTCAGCCCGCAGCCAGTCTCTATACCATCTGCGCTATACCAGCTCCCCATCTAGACATGGTTAGTGGGAAACATGAACGAAATTGAAATGTTCCTGACAGCTTTGAGTAGAGATTTCATATCAGTTTTATTTTAAATTCAGTAAATTCATTGGAATATGGCAGACAGACATGACTTGTATTTTCCCTTTGTTCAAGGAATACATAATACATGATTATGGTATTATGATTTATCTGCACTTAACAAATTATTTAAAGAAATAATTCCTTTAATTGTCACAAAAGTTACCTTCAGCTATTTCTGTCACTGTACATATATACAGCATTTGTTTGTACCACATCTAACTAATAGCTTCACTTTCTTCCAGCCAGCAGGAGACAATTTAAGCATCTACTATGAGAATCCACGCCTCCTTCATCAACAATATCACCATCATCATCACCACCACCACCACCACCATCACCATCAGGTGACACCAACTTCATACTTTGGCAGTGACAAGACATCAATGCTTGTTGCACCAGTGAGCAGTGGTGGAAACAGTGGAGGTGCTGGTCACCAGCTGAGAGATGATGGCTCCAGTGGCTATGGGAGTCCTGATTCAGAAACATTTGATGCACAGTGTAACTAAACATATTTGGTCTCGTTACACTATGTGAATACGATCAGAATATTAAGAAGATTGAAGTATGTTAAAGTATTTGTGCTCGACACTTATTCTGCAGTTAGTGGCTGCTTACATCTGTTGGGAAAGTAACACAATGTACCAAGGAAGTACCTGAGCAACGTGACTTTACAGTTTTCTTTAATTTCACGGTGAAGGTGCGCTTTCACATGAAAATACATTGTTTCACAGAAGAAATGTATAACCGGGGAATTATTTAGCTCAGAAATAATACATATGGAATGATATGTAGTTATGTGAAAGAGCACATTTTTATGAGTCAATTCACATCATTGACTTTGTATTAGTTCCAAAATTACTGTATATGCAGGAAAGCAACACATCCATGCAATACTCAGCACTCTGTAGTAACAGCACAGTATCTATTATATATGTATTTTGCAGTATACTGTACTGGTGTTTCTTGAAGTAAATTTCATTTAGATGGCAATCTGTATGGGCTTCTGACCTATCATTATGTTAATTTAGTAACAGTGATTCATGATGATCAGACTTCATGCTATGATGTGCAATTTTATGAACTCTAATTGAGGAAACATGATACACAAGGTACTGCACCTCCATTCACAGAGGTAAAGATATAAGCTATATATTTCTTTGATAATGTATTAGTTTACATGAGACAGGATCATTAAGTTTATGTATGTTTAAGGGCTTAAAATTTCAATTAAGTTTGAAATATCTGCTTGAATGAAGAAATGCATTTATAACAAAGTGGACTGTAGAAAAATATATAAGGTTGATAATTTTCACTAAATGATTACCATTCTGTAAGCAGCCACTTTCTGTATAAAGGGTGATTTCTGTAAAAACTGTAATGTTGATACCATTAAAGATGAAGAACTTCACAGTGAATTCTGTTTCAAGACTGTTCTGTGAAAAATGTTGTATTTGACTTCTTATGCCTTTATGTATATTTAAAAAGAAAAATGTTTAATGAAATTACAAGCAAATTTAGTTTTAAGGAACAAGTAATAGGAAACAATGAATAAAGAAGAAAGACAACAAGTATTTTTTACATATAGCATGTGAATCTATACTAGTCGGTTCGCCAAATATGAACTAACAAAAATATTTCCCAGTTTTATCAAACTGAAGAGTATCTGATGTATACGAAATGATAAAGATTTAGATCGTTATAAGAATTGTGGTAATGATAAAATAATGATGATAGAGACGAAGATGATGAAGACAAGGAAAGTGAAGAACACATCATCTTTTGTATACCATTCAGTGGCCTGTGATGACTAAACTAGATGGTTCTCAGGTGAAGTGATTCCACTCTATAACTGTTACAGATGAGAACTGATGCTGATTTTGATGTGCTGCAGCTTTCTTCTCTGACAAGCCAGGAAATAAGAAGTTAACATTATCTGAGGTACTGTTTCTTAATATGAATTAAAGATTGACAAAAACTGTAAATAAGAAATTATGACTATTTTCCCAAACTGACTTGGTCTCCCAGAGTTGGCTTGTGATAATATTTCCTATTATGTCTTATAATTTGCCCTAACTATTTTGCTTTTTGACTGTAATTGAATATGAGCAATTCTCCTATAACACTGTTGTGTTATGGCACACGTATTTACATGATATCTGATTGAGCCTGGTGCTCAACAAATTTTATTTTAATGCTCATATATATTGTCAATTTGAAAAGTTACATAACATTTTACAGTACTTGACTCTCCATACAATGTATGAATGACAGACTGTCAATTATCTGATTTTCAGATTAACCACACAACTTTTAGAACCGATTAGGTTATTGATTACAAGCATAGGTTCCTGTTGTGATTCAACTGTTTCAGTAGTATGTGGCTGTCATGCTTTACAATTAATTGCAGTAGACTGTACATCTTCTCACCTTATTGGAATTTCCCATACAATTATTTTGTTACTTTTCATGCTGACCTGCCACTGAACAAAGTTTGCTTTCTTCTACTGGAAATATATTTTATCTAAGCATCCTGATGCATTAATGTATCCGTTGTACACATATATTTCCATCTGAAATGCAACTTATTATCTAGTCACCTTTCTTCCTCACTACTTACTACATCAACATCCTCACAAACTGCACAAATAACATGCATAAGTGCAACTACAGGTGTAACAACTATGACAACTTATAGAAGTGTCAGTAAAAATATATAACACAACACATCTACACATTACTGGTAACACCCACACCTCAAATTGAATGCAGTGTGATTAAATCCAACGAGAAATTCTTTCAAGCAAATATCTTTTAAATGAATAGATCATGATCAGAATGGAAATAACATTAAGATATTAATTAATTTTAATTCCAATTGGAGATATTGCATTACACGTGATGTATAACTTTGATACACATTGTAACAATTTTAGCAAGATAGACAGCACCTGATGTTGGCCATATATGGCTGAAACAAGTAGTGAGAAAAAAGGGTGGCAAGACAATAAGTTGCATTTAAGACCAAAATATATGTGTGCAACAGGAAATATATTTGTCTCATTGTTATTGACAAGTAGCATGATCAAGGAATTTTCAGGGTTAGTGGATAGTGGATATTTCCAGATTTCTAAAGTTTCTGTTGTTTTTCATTAGCCATACTATTTCTCCTCTCTCATCATGGATGATCATGAGTTAACTGCAATCCTCAAAACCCTTAGGGTAATACAAATTCATTAATGTTTCACTTATGAACATCATTTAAAAGTTCTGACTGTCAAAGGGAGTACGAGTAAACCTTCTTCCAATGTGGATCTGTGCAATGCGGATTTGATCGTATGCATAGAAATAAATAAAAATTCGATTACACATGTTCTGCCAAAAACAATATAGTAGCATGTAAATAATACTGTTTAAATTTCTGAAGACAGTTCAGCTTTTGCTTACGTATTTAATTAACCAACTTGAGTTATTTTATTCAGCATACATAACAGTGTAAATATTCAGCTCAAATATCTCCATATTAAGTTCATACAATGCAGACTCACAGAACATGTTACTTTCAAGGTATGTAATCCTATGTTGGATGATGGTTTACTGTATTACACAGTTCGTTCATAAATAAATATCGCTACAGTGTATGTATGATTTTATTGTTTATATACTTAAACTTTCCATGGCTGCATTCCCATATTCCCATTAATCCCAGCAATATTAAGCTCCCATTCTAAAGGATGTTGGGTGAGGGTTTACCATAAACTATTCTTTCATTATTTATTCTCTCACATTGACATCCATCAGTACTGATCACCGTTATTTATTTCATCTCAAACATGTTTTGCCTCTTATGTCATCTTCATTGTCTGCTTGTATAAATCTTATTCCCTTCAGCATAAGATACTATTGTTTTTTCAGTATTACATGATATATACGTATAAACTCTTACACCAGATCATTTTTTACAGTATTTCTCATAATGCACAGATTAAAAACTGTTAATAGCATTAAGTATTTCTTACAAAGTAGTTTTTACTTTATTTTTCTGATTATGATCTGAATTTCTTGGCTGTTTTTATCAAAGAGTTTTTTAGTACAGAGAAATATTAATATTAGTAAAGATACAGAAAATATTAAATAACTTGATAAGTTACAAAAGTGATATTAATACCATTTAACAGGCAGAAAATTAATTAAATATCTCTCTTTATTGCAAAGTTGCTAGGTCACAAGATCTATCACATATCCATGGCACTATCTATCTTTTAAGGCCCTCTGGTTTTAAAATCCAAATATTTGACATTGCTGATACAAAAAAAAATTGCCACAAGGTCTTGCCCTAACTCCTTTTAACCACTCAGCATCAGCTATTTCCTTAAGTTCTTTTGCAATATTGCCCCTCCATCTCCATTGTTGTCTTCCAATTGACCACTTTCCAAGAGGTTTCCCTTCAATTTACTTTTTTCCCTATTTCTCCTAACTGAGATATACTTTAAAGTCTTATCCAGCATTGAAGCACTCGCATAAACTTTGACAAATTAGCATAAGACAGTCCTGAATGTAGAGTGTTATGATGAGTTTGAATATGGTGATGAATGTGATTGCTATAAATTCTTATTTCCTGGCCTTCTTATTTGGGTTACAAATGCAGATTACAACATTATTCCTGTTCATAAGCATGAAGTGGTGAGTTTTAGATAGTGAAAGAACAAGGATCATATATTAAGTCAGTAACTGTGTTTCCTACATATTTGTTTTATAACATACGCTGCATGTGTAAACATTTTAAACTTTCCATCAATCAAGCCCTTGTGGCTATTTAATAAGATCCATATTGACAAATTTATTATTATGATATATTTGCTTCTTGTCTATGTTCTACTCACCTGTTCATATTTTCTTTCAAGTTTCATGTCACATATTTCTGTGTTACTGTGAATACTGCAGTGTGGAATGAAACTTCAGAGATTACTTCCCCATCACTAAATAATATGATGAATCAGTGGACTTCCTGTTTCTCATTTTGTTGTTTTCATGTATAGTCACATAAATTATAATATTAGTAGCTGATAGTAACAATTTTGAACACAATATCCAACTCAGTTCTTTCAAAAGAATAGACAACTTTATCATACCATTCTTTGATAAGTCATAAATTGTAAGGAGAATACAATTGAATATGTGGTAAATGCTGTCCTGGAAATTTATGTGAATACTGAGCAGAGGGTTGCATACCACAAAGGTACTAAACATTATCATCTGTGCATTGTGCTGCCATTAGGCCCCTAGTAGTGGGGAACTTAAGTATTCTGCTCCTGGATCATAAAAGTAACCTCCAGTGAAATGGTATGACTCGCAACTGATATATAAATCAGACGTAAAAGGATATATCAGTTAGAGTTTGAGTATGTAGATATGGCAGAATGTGATAAATGTTACTGAAAAGCTCATAAATTTTAGTAGATATATTAGATGACAAAAACAGTAATTAAAGACAACTGTGTTGTTTTTATATTAATCTGAAAAAAATGTTACATAAAATAGATACATTTAAACAAGAATTTTGGATCTTGATTGAATTCATGTGAATGTTGTGTATTGTGAAGATTCTTGTAAATGACCATCTACACTTATCACAACAAATTCTGCTAAATTTCAGCTTTTGAACCATCTTCAGTACCACTCAAATTGTAATTCTGTTTAATTCTTAAACCCTGGAAGATTTTAAAGTTTAAAGTTCATATTGGTTCTGTATTATTATAGAATAATATGAGTGGAAGAGTGATATGAACTTGTTATACTATATTTTATCTTGCTTATTAATATCCAAGAAAATTTCCTTGCATCTCTTTATAGAGGAGCTCTCTTCATGTTCTTTTTGCTCTGTGCTGGGACAAAAGCATCTGGTCTAGTATTGTGATCATCTTCGAAAATTATAATTATACTATACAACAGGTTGCAGAATGTTTCTAAATACACATTAATTTCAGATTTGATAATTTCCCTTTCTCAACTCAATTTTAATCCCTCTTCAGTCAGTTTTCAAAATCTGTTTAAATGTATCAGGCTATTTTCACTTTTTCAGATTCTTATCATGACAAATTATATCACAAGGCCCTAGTAAAGTGCATGACAAAGAAATTGTAACATTTTTCGGTTCTTTCTAAAAACATCTTTGCCAGTACTTTCATGCTCAGTTATAGCTGCAATGTTGAAACATACAATACTGTCAGGTATGTGATTTTTGATTAGTTTTCCAGTACATATTAATTGCTTGTGGTATGCATACCAACTGAGAAAGCACTGACATTGTAACTTAACTTAAAGAGCATCCATACTTGATATTATGTGACATACTCAATGTGTTTTGGCTAATATTGTGCCACATTGAGGCATCTATTACTATATCATATTACTATTATCAGTAAAATGTAAAATGTCATCTACTCTCTTAATCAGATTTTACAAGTAACATTATACTGACAATTTTAATATGTGACAGTAACAATAAGCCACAACAGTTGGGTGAAAATTGTGTTCTGCAAAAATGTTCCTGAATTTTAGGAACAGCAACTGATGAATGTGAGAGATAAGATTGTACTAAAATTGTAACTTGTTCTTTTTTCTTTGGCTTAGTATTTTACTTTTTATTTTCTGTGAAAGAAGTCATATTTTTTTATTTCAGGAATGTATCTAGGTTTACAAGTAGAATGAAATAATTGAGACATCAGAAGTAATAGAACATAGATTTCCATGAGAGATTCAACACATAGTTTGCTGGTCTTGACCTAAATCCATTTCTCTGTAGCAGTTCATTTCTTCTACAGTGGCATTTTTCATGCACATACTTTGACTGATAAATCCCATGAACATCGGAAGTTGGTTACAAATCTTTACTCATTTGTTGGTCACATTTGGATCCAGTGTGAAAGAAATTAGAAACTATTCTGTTATTAATGATTTTAGGATTTCACAATGGTTCACTGTTCATACTTCATTTGGCTCTTGTGTTTTTACACTGTGTGTGTAGGCAGTGTTGTTGACCCTTAAGAGGTATGTGCTACTTCCCCTCTTACACACTTCAATTCTGAAGATGGAGGCAGCATGTAACCTCTGAAACACTGGCTACACGACCTACATCCACACAATGTAAAGACTCAAGAGGTGAATAATTCTATTATTTCAGCATGCATAAATTGTTCAACATAAGGTATGCACTTCAGTATTTTCCCATAGTAATGACATCTTGAAAACAAGAGCTAATGCCAAAGTGTAAATTAACAAGAGAGATCATTAATATAACTGAACTGTAAATAAATGTTGTATGGAATGAAGAAATGAATGCAGGCCAGGAAGTTGTCACAAATACTTTCTGGCCTCTGATCATTAGATAAAACTTCATCAAATGTAAATATGATATTCTATGAAATAACTGTTTGGCTGCGACTCCCGTTTAGTGTGACACTGACATATCTTGAGTCAAACTGTAGACTGCGTACTTCATTTGCTCTGTTGTTCCACGTACAATGAGTCTGTTGGTCTCTTTATTTTTGTTTAATGATGCAATCAGTTATTATGTGTAAAATATTGTAGGGATAAATGTGATTAATTTTTCACTAAACAAAGTTATCTGCATAGAATTCTTTTGGAAACATATGTACATAGAACTTATGTTAATGAAAACAAAAATAAATGTTGTCTTTTTGTTACATTGTGTTCAGACAACACAAGATTGTTTCTTTTAAAACAGTGACAATTTGTCGGGCGATTACACAGTTCACAGAGCCAGAGTTGGATGAGATCCTAAGCCATGATAAGGGTGAGGCCTCAGTAATTTATTTTTTAAAGAAAAGAGTGAAATGAATGTTTGTGTATGTTGAACTGCACAAATACATAAAAGTCATCATTTGCTTGGCATCAGTCGCACAGCTGCATCTGCAAGGAGCAATGTGGCCTCCTCTTTCTTTTTTGTTTGTCACAACTGTTCATGTGTGGCTCTTCAATCATTCCAGTCTGACGAGATGCAGCCAGCCATTTATTATCTTCCGACATTTACAGGAGGGTCTTATGTTTTTCTCTTGGGTGATCTTTCCTGTTGGTATTTACTGGCCACTCACATTGCAAGGCCCTAAACTGCACCTTATTTAGCCTATATGTAAATCTGGCACTGCAAAGAATATGACAAGTAGGGGCAGTCTCATGCTTTCAAGGATCCCATATTTCAGAAGTAAAAGGTAAAGTTATCCCTCTGCTTAACGAATTAAGCATTAAGCCATGAAGGTGTATAGGGGGAGTGGATGTATAGATCCACATTTTCTTGACCTCGGCACTAGCTGGAGGTGAGTGGTCAACTTCATGACCCGGCCGCTTTACCCCAGGGAAAGAACCCCCAGTACCCATTGGATAGGAGGTTGGGTGGACCCCAGAACCAGTCTGGGCGACTTGAAGGAGAGAAAATTCTTGACCCTACTGGGACTCGAACTCTGACCCATCAATCGTCCAGCCCGTAGCCAGTCGCTATACCGACTGAGCTATCCTGGCTCCTGCTTCTTGGTGTTTGGTTTAAATTTCCTGATTCATACTTCAGAAGTAAGGTAAAGAAAAGAAGTAAGATTCCTCTATGCATAAGCAAAACTGTATATAGGTAATAGTGAATACATCTCAGTCTCAGCCTGAGATGGGACTGGTCAGTTTCAATATCTGGCCTCATTAGCCCTTGGGAAAGAGCATGTGGTACCCATTTGGCAGAAGGATGAATGGGCCTAAAAGTCAGTTTTGAAGTGATTCCAGAGAAAGAAATCACTGCCTGCAGCTGGGAAATGGACTCTGAACACCCAAGCTTCAACTTATTGACAAAGCCATCCAGGAATGTCTTTGTTTAAATAGGCATCGGTGATGGTAAATACCTGTACCTAAACCAAGATGAGTGCTTACCACTCATTCTTTGTATGTCAGAGGTACCCAATTTGAATTTTAGCTGAGCTACTGGTTATCCTGGCAAGCTTCTCATGTTTTCCCACAGTTTCCCCCATATTAATACCAGGATAGTGCCTTCAAGCAGGCCAAGGCTCTCTCCTGAATCCTTTCGCAAACATTCATTCCTATAGAGCATACAGCTGCAGGCTTGTCTCAGGCTGCAAGACCAAGAGACTGTCACATTCCACTTTACACTCAAACATTTCCCGTGCAGGAGAGTGTGGGACAGATGTGACGGCAGTGCTGTATACATTATGACACTCGAAGGATATGAGTGTAGCTCTTCATACAGCTGATCAGGAACAGAAAGAAGGCCACTTGTCCATGGCTTCTGATTTGTTAATGTGTAGAAACTGGTGGTAAATTAATGAAAATATAACTTTAAGTTTTCACAGAGACTGTATACAATTAAATTTTCTCAAGCGATGAGACATATGGAGATGTAATTAATATCCAGTGTTTTGGACTAAACAGAACGGTAAAACAGGGTGATGTCTAGGTGGTTCTCCTAAAGTTATGAGGGGAGGTCAGAACAGATATACAGGCAGTATACAGAGAGCAGAGAGGGCAGCTTGCAGCTGAAGACAACTCAGCAAGCAGATGCTGAAGACTTTAAAATAGTGATGTAGTTACAGCAACCTTTAGAATGTTATAATTAATTGTAGTTCTGACTGGGGAATATTCAATAAATCAACGCATACTTACAAACCTGCTTCTAAAGTCACAAATACACATGACACTACTTTAAAAACAACCCTACTTTATTTGCATAATAATTATGCATGCTGGAGGGAGGACTCTCTGTAGTGGTGAAAGCCATGATCAGATTGTAGGATTCCCTGTTGATGTTAATAGTGTGAACAGACACTGGGGGAAGACTCCAGTATCCTAATGAAAAATTATATTTTCTGGGATGTTGAAAGTCAACCAACATTTCGGCAGAACAGGTCGCCTTCAGCTTCAATATTGAAGAGTCAGCCAAGCAGTTGAAGTACTACCCCAGAATTTTCCTACATGGCTTGGTTCATCCTGATCTGCCACACTAGCAAGAGTATAAAGATTATTAACGCCATCCAGTGTGATTGATAAATGTTGCGTTTTTCTAATCTTCCATCCTTCACATGTTTCGGTCGTAGCAACCATCTTCAGAAGGACATCAATACATACAGAAACTACTATTACAATGTCATATATACATATAATATTATCCTGTAACAATTACTACAATGTGCATGACTTTGTTGAAACATATAAATTATTATAATTATTTTATTTACAAAGTATTGTTTAAAAACAACCTATTGGGTTCAGACATCGAGGCTCCCACATTTTCTAGACAGTCGGCTTACAGTTGGCAGAAGTTACCTGCAATGATTGCATCTGTGTCAGTAGGATACAGGTTGATGGCATTTACGACCTTTACGACAATGGGGTAAGCTACTAGTAAGTCTGAAAATGTCTCTGGCTTTGAAATTTCGGAACATTCTGAAATAAAATTCATCCTGAAATATGAAACATAGTCTTGTGTGATGTGCTGCTAAGCATAGTATTTCACCACGTCTCAGAGAAACTCAAAGTGTCCTTAACTTCGGAGTAGAACAGAAAGCAAAATCGAAGACCAGGAAGGTGGAGGAATTACACTTTTCCGAAATTTCGGTGACATTGTACCCTACAGTGTCACATCGCAGGAAATGGTACTCTTCGTAGTTTCACAATCGTAAAAACATCACATCTAACATCCTTGATTGCGCTCGTACTTCTATTCTTTGGTTAAAAAAATGTATATACAAAAATGACCTAGGCAATGTTCATTTTTTATTCAACATTGACTCCAAAAGTTTTTTCAATACTACCTACCACAACCTACCGATAGAAAAAGGTACTGCCAACAACAGAATGTTCAGTGATCAAAGATTACTAAGTAAGCAGAAACAAAAGTCCAGACCGGTCTCGGCCGTCCCGACGAAATTGGCAGCGATTTCAGGTATCATCGCGCAATCTTGAATGTTTGCATGCATCTTCGATATAGCAGGCTGTGCTATACGCTGATCGCCATGATGGAATTTAGTGTGCAGTAATGGCGTGTGTAGTAGTGTATCCGAAGTATTGTACTTTCGTGTATTTATCTTAACAGCTAACGTGTAATATATTACAGTTCGTTATGTATTATTGTATTATGGAATTTCATAATTCTACTTGTTTCGGACGGTTTTAAGGTATGAAATCGACATAACAATACGATTCGATACATACGTTAAGTAAAAAGAAGAAACAAGGTAAGATATAGTTCAGTAGTTCATCCGATTAGTTGCACAAAATTGAGGATTTCTGGGCCCTGTTTTAATCAGATAGCGACGATAAGTACTATAAAGGTTTACACAGTAATTTTACAAATCACTGTTTCATAAATAGGATTGAATAAAGTCGTATATTAATTCACATTAAAATAGATCCTGACGAGAAATCCAGATAAAACGATGGAATTTGTGATAGAATGAAGACATTTATGAAATGATAGAGTAGTATCCTTAAAATACTGCAAGAAAGTCTGTTATTTTATTGATTTATTTTTTATCGCAGTTCGGTGTAATGCTGAAGTCTGAATCTTAATATGCTTTGACATGTTACATGATAGGGTATATTCCTCAAATGTGGGAGTATATATGAACATCTTAATGCCACGTGATCATCATGCCAATTTCAGCATCATAATTTGAAAACACCACCGTATAGATATGGGCTGCCATCTGGACGGCCCGGTTTTGAGTTGACGTTGATTCCCACACAGCCTCCTGTCCAGTGGGTATTGGAAGCTCTTTTTCCGGGTGTAAAGCGCCAGGGGCGTGAAGCTGACCATTCACCTCCATCTTGCGCAGAGGTGGTGGAGCTATGCCTCCACTGGCATGTATATCTTCATGGCATAGTAAAAACTATCCTTGTAACAGGCCGTGAAGGCCCATAGGGCTGTGAGATGTTAAGGCTCCCACATCAACTAGACAGTTGGCTCACAGATGGCGATAAGGTTGTCAGCTTTGCTCCTCCCCCCCGGAAAATTCCTGGTACTCATTTCTGTTAGAGACTGAGTCGACTTGAACGCTCAACCTTCTGGCTTGTAGCGTAGTGCCTCAGCCAGCTACGTTACCACAAGCCTCCTACATGGCTTATTGCTTAACTAATTAAGTACAGGGACAACTTTACATTTACCTTAAAATTTGTTTAATAAAAGAACCACTGTAATCACTTTGTCACAATGTGAGAAACTAACCAGTCACCAGATTTTAACTACTCTATGTGATAATATTTACTGTCTGCTGACTGGAAATTGGTAACATTATATTAATAAATTGTCCTACAGTTCTTTATTGAAGCCTCATGTTATATCATAATTCAAAAAAGTATTCTGCCCTGTTCTGCACAACACTTTAGTGGTGATGTAAAGCTTCTTGGTTCTGTTTAATCATTCAACTTATCACTATCTTAGTACAACTGTTTTTGGTCTCTCTGTGACCGTTGTAAGATACATGCAGTACACAGTCAGGTGCACTGTACATGCTTGCAACAGTTGTTAAGAGATAGAGTTTTCAGATTTTGTTCCAGTTAAGATGTAAGTAAAGTAAAGCTATCTCTGTAATAGTCCGTGAAGGCCCATAGGGTTGTGGGACATTAAGGGCCCCACATTATTTAGTCAATCGGCTCAAAGATGGCGGCAAGGTTGTCAGCCTTACGTGCCGGCCTCACTTTACTCCACAGGAAAATTATTTAATTAATTCCTGGTACTCGTTTCTGTTAGAGGCTGAGTTGACCCCAGGGCCATAGTCCGGCTCGAAGGATTAGGTGAATGGAAAAAAATCCATCGACCTCATTGGGACTTGAACCCGCGACCTTCTGGCTTGTAGCATAACGCCTCAACCAACTACGCTATCATGTGACCCCCCAATTAAGATGTAGTTAAAATTAAATGTAAAAGTAGAGTTATACATGTGCTTAATTAAGCACATGAAGATATACATGTATGGGGAAATAGCTTCATGTATATATTCTTAACTTGTGTACTGGATGGATGTTAGTGATGAGCTTTACCACCAGAGGAGCTGGGTTGGTCCCAGAGCCAGTGTCAATGCTGTGTAGAAGAGAGAAAATTGAAACCTTCTTGTTGCTCCTTAGATGTGTATCATTCTCCTGTGGGGGCATGTGGTAGCATAGTTGGTTGAGGCACTATGCTACAAGCCGTAAGGTCGAGGGATCGAATCCTGATGAGGCAGATTTTTTCAATTGACCTAATCCGTCCAGCCGCACTATGGCCCTGGGGTTGACTCAGCCTCTAACAGAAATGAGTACCAGGAATATTCTTGGGAGTAAAGGGCCGCCAGTGCATAAGGCTGACAACCACACCGCCATCTGTGAGCTGATTATCTAGAAAATGTGAAGAGCCTCAGCATCTCACAACCCTATGGGCCCCCACGGCCTGTTACAGGGATACCTATACAGTCAAATACAGGAGTGTATCATGTATAAATTAGTGGGATGAACACAAATTAGGATGTGGTGATCCTTATTTTGTTTGTCCTTAGGTTATTTAGTGATGTTCTGTCAGTATTGAGACTGTATGAAGTCAAATGGTAGGATGCTAGATGAATGATGACTCAGAAAGTACTTGGAAGGAAGCGATTGTAGACGATTCAAGGTACTGTTGTGGCATTTGCTTGGAAGTAATTGAGGAAAACCACAAAAACCTCAGGATAGCTGTTATCCTAGCCGAGATTCAAATCGAACACCTCCTGAATACAAGTTTAGAGCATTACATCTCTAGACCAACCCGCTCAGTTCTGGTGATGTTGTGGATGGTTAATTGGACTATTATGGCTATGTAAAATAAATATACACGTAGTTAACTCATATCACATAGTCACCAACTTCAGGTTTCATCATAATCGTCTGTCTTATGCTTTTTGTATATACAAAATGTTACCTGCAATAAAATGTTTTTGAGATTGAGGTTTTCTGGGTTTTGACGCTGTGTAGATTTGTGGTTAGGTACTGAAATTTTGGAGGAAGGTACTAACTCCCATCTTCAGGGTTGAAATGTATAGGTTCAGGAATAGGTTTGGGTAAATAGGCAGGTTATAAGGAGGGTGATCATGTGACCCAAAAAGAAGGTATAAAGAAGAAGAGGTCTTATTCTAGCCAAGGGAATGATTGGGACAAAAAGGGCTTTTATAAGGGACACATCATTTGCTCACCTAATTCATTCCACTAGGCAAGCATACTTTTTTCTATAGTGTTGGAAAGTAAAAGGAGTTAATTAGCATGTTGTCTTCCCTCTCATTGGACAAAAAAAAAAGCGAACTATATTGACCGAGCGACTGCTGCTCGTCGACGAAGTTAGTGCCAACTTTAGCAGATAGAAGGTGTCACGTGGTCAGCGCAATGAATCCCCATGGCCATTAATTTCGGTTTTCTAGACCGGAGCCACCATTTCCTTGAAACAGCTCCTCAATCATCCTCACGAGGCCGAGTGGACCCCGTTCCAGACCCATTCTCAGAAAATCTGGTGGCGCCGGGAATCGAACCCGGAAGTCTGGATCTGTAGCCAGGAACTCTGACCACTCGACCACAGAGGCGGTTCCTTTAATTGGACAAAGCAAGATAGACTCTGGTTGTGAGTTGGCTGCACTTGCTTTATCGTGTGATTGGTTGTTACAGTTTTTAGTTCTTTTATTTTCTACATTATTCGTAATAGGTTGGGAACACACTCCAGTGGTTAATGATTAGTATACTAGTTTAATCACATTACTCTTTATTTAATAAAAAAAAACAGTTGCATGAAGATGGGAGCAGTGCCAACTCCCAGAATGTTTTGTGTGTTGAATGTACCTCAGATAGAGGACAGTATCAAACATAATTATCATGTGATGATTCAGCCATATTACAAACTTAAGGAACACCTCGGTTTATTACCCTCAAAATTGGTGCTTCCCATAGTTTAGAATACAGACTCCATTAACTCTAACCAAAATATGCTTTAATTGTGGAATTCTATGGTGCTGATAATAGAGATCAAGAGATTAGTATCTATTGATAGCTGAGAGACCTTTCGCCAGAGAAGTGGTTAATTTGTGTCATTTATCTGATTAATTAATGATGAAGAATTCAACTTACTGATTTGAGTCTTATTTTATCTTCAGAATTTGTTGTTACCTTACAGAAAATCTGATACAATGTTAGCTGAGACACATTTACGCTATCAATTTTGTGTTAGGGTGATGAGTTAAGTAGTTGCACAGTAAAATGCAGGTTATGTGTTTTGGTAGTGTTATTATTCTTAAAAGAATCCCGAATAAGCATATTTTGGTTCCGCTTTTGAGTGGTTACACAACTCAGAAATTGGCTGTTTTGTTGACATTTTGGAGATTTTTGCTGTCTTCATCTTCAAGGTTAAGTGACTGTCCCGTGACCTCGCTGATAATTATAGTCCATGCTCACCATTTGTGTGGATAGCTCAGTAGGTATGGCAATGAGGTATTGGCTGAATGTCCGGGATTTGATTCCCAGCAGAGACAAGAGATTTTTCTCCACTTCACAGTGTGCAGACCGGCTCTGGGGCACTCCTAGCCTCCTGTCCACAGGGTGCCAGGGGCTCCTTCCCCAGGCTGAATACTTGCCTCCCTCTGTCTAGCGTCGAGGTCCAGAATGGTGGAACTATACCTAGGTGTCTTGGTTTCAAATTTATTAGTTGTTAGCTACTGGATCTCATGAATATACACTTTTAGAGGTTTTGTAATTAATCATATATTACCTATGTTTTAGGTATGTTTCAGTGAGCGGAAACGTATAATATGGATAATAAATGCCATTATCACATTAGTGCGACAGATGGTGCTGCTTGCAGTTGCTAACAAACTTTTCAGTATTCGTTTAAAAAAATTGTTGATATAAATTAAAACTAATAATGCAGTATAAGCAGATTTTCGCAATAGCTCCATGAGCAGGATGTAAAAAAACCCTCACAGACCGGATCCGGCCCTCGAGCCGTACTTTGCAAACCCCTAGTCTATGTTGTCAATTTAAATCTGACGGCTCTAAGATTTTATGTTTTGCATTGCGTCATGTGTCGTGTGGCTTGTTGTGTATCTTCGGTAATGACCCCGCCTTAACCCCCTCATACCGAAGTCATCAGGAAGGCCTTTATCTTCGTTACTGTCCTCCGCAGTCGTACAACGGGCTTCGGGCTGGAAGGCCAAGGGGTCAGAGTTCGATTCCCGGTAGGCGCAAGATTTTCTTCCTCTCCACGTCGTCCAGACCTGTTCTGGGGCCCACCCAGCCTCCTATCCAATGGTTCCGGGCATAAAGTGGCCGGGGCGTGAAGTGACCGCTTACGATCAAGAATACGTGGATTTATACATCCGCTCACCCATACGCCTTCATGACGTAGTGCTTAATTTGTTAGGTACTAGGGCAAATTTGTCTTTTTTCCATTTTACTGCTCTCTAATTCCCCATATCTTTTTTTTCCTCCCCATCTCCTCCGTTATACTTTTCTTCCCTTTCCCCTGCACTTCTTCCATTTTATTTTCCATCATCCTTTCCTTCTACTTATTTCTTCCTCGTTCTTTATTCCTCCACATCGCTATCCATCTCCTCTTTCTTCCCGTACTCCCTTTTCCCTTCATTGTCTTGACTTTCACAGTTATGCGTTCATAGTCTAAAAGTGTTAAGGTCCTGTCTTTAAATGGACACAGGGCCTTGCCAGGTCGAATTCCGGCCTTTCTTGACCGTAATTTGAATACAGATCTGAATATCACAACAGTAAAAGGAATTTAAAGTTAAATGGCCCATCCATGCTCATAATAGATCCGTTCCCCTATTAATTCTTGGCCAACACTGTATATAGACACGATGCTGAGAACGCCGTTAAGTAACTAACTAACGTGAAATTAATGAGGAAACAGTGGTTAATTTGTCTCCTATATGTATATGGGGTAGTGGAAGAAATTTAATTAGTCGTTCGTAAAGATGCTAATGTACGGCGATAACAGAGGGCAGCACCCTGATCTGTGTTAGTCTCGCGCTTTCCTTAATCGCATTTCACATCCTGTTGTTGTTGTTAAGAGGATACATGTTTTCTGTGTGTATGGTGTCCGTTTCATAACGTTCAAGGGCATCAAAACAGCAGAAAGCGTCGTCGAACTTTCTTTGTTTGAAACTGCCTACGTCACTCAAGTGTTTGGACGTATGCACAAGATTCCAGTATTTATACCATGCCTGGAAACTGTGCTGAAAATCATTACCCGAAAACTCCTTCGGTACTCGTCATATTTCACTGAATTCCTTCACATGATTCAGAACGAGGTCATTCCAAGGAGAGTTTCGGAAACACGAAAATATCACATGACCACACTGGCGAATAAGGTAAATGTTCCAGTTCGCTTTTTGACCAAAATCGTTTTACCGAAACTGTTGTATGCCACATAGCAATCTGCTTGTCCGGCCGAAGATTTGGTCGCTTTGTTGAGTACGTTGTAAACCTTCCAAAACCTGATTAGAAAATGTCTGGCTGATTGTCCTGAAGGCAAAATCGCATAATGGCTGATCCCTCTGGTATTAGAAATACGATCAGGATGGTTTCGGTTTGTTGAAATTTGCGTTCACCCATCCATCAGTCATGAAATCTATGGCTTCTGAATTCCAAGATTTTTTACTCTCGTTTCTGACTCGTGCTGGAAGACTGGAATCTCGTTACCAGTTGCTCTTTTCCGAGTGGTCGGGTTCTTTCAACAGTGTTGCTAAAAGTTCTCATGAACTTTTCCCCGCACTTTTAACAAACAAAACATGGCGTCAGTAAAATAATACCTCAACCACAAACTAATCCAAATCCCAGTGACTCTTTGACAAAAGTTATAATCATGTAGACCTGGTAAGGTGATACAGCAGGCATTAAACATTGTTGCTGTCAGCTACTGCATGAAAGCATTGCTCGGATTATTTTGTCAGTCATATACACTTGGTCGTCGACTTACGACCGGCCACACTTACAACAGCAAACAATGAAAAATAAAAGATGATTAAAATGTAAAAGTTTTTAAAAATAAATTATAAAGATGATAAACAGAATAGAAAGGTTAAAAAATACTGTTAATAAATATATGGCCGACATACGACCAGATCGACTTAGACCTGTCACTCAAAACGGAAGTCGGTCGTAAGTCGACGACCAAGTGTATATGCTGAGCCGGGATAGAGCAGTCGGTGTAGCGACTGGCTACGGGCTGGACGACCGAGGGGCCGGAGTTCTAGCCCAGGTGGGCGCAAGAATTTTCTCTTCTGCAAGTCATCCAGACTGGCTCTGGGGTTCCACCCTAACCTCCTATCCAATGGGTACCGGGGGCTCTTTCCCCGGGGTTAAAGCGGCAGGGCCGTGAAGCTGGCCACTCACCTCCAGCTAGTGCCGAGGTCAAGAAAATGTGGATCTGTACATCCACTCCCCTATACGCCTTCATGGCGTATTAGTTAAACACAGGTACAACTTTACCTTACCATATTGTAACGTGTTTTGAGATCGAAGACGCCGTAGAGATGGTTAATTGGTTTATTTAACAATCTACAAATAACGGCTACAATTACTTATCTCACAGTTGCGGGGTTTCACACTTTATAACCCTAATCGCATTAATCTGTTAACACTGTTGCGGGGTTTCACGACTTATAACCCTATGCGCAAATCAGTTCACTCTGTCTTCAGTAGTCTACACGTTTACAGTAGGGGAGCTATGTATCACTGTATCACACGCTCCCAATTACACAGTCACACACACGTCCGGTTCTTCTTTCCGCGACGGCTGCTATACTCCAACTTGTAGTCGGCTGACAGTTACTTTACAACTCGGCGGATGTCACAGTACAACTGTGTTAGGCGGCTGCTACAGTAGAACTC